>NC_091540.1:11818181-12121212 GCF_042242935.1 Bactrocera oleae | reverse complement strand
AAATCAATAGCTATAGCTACGGCAACTATAATGGAGGATTTCGTCTCCAACGAATAAACTTAGCGAAGGAGTATGCACGTATGTTGTGCTGGGGCCCAAAAATATGACGACCGTTCGGTATTTATGGTGCTTGTATAGTAAGCGATTGCCAGAGAGAACAATTAATGAATCACAAAAATGTGATAAAATCCAGCAAGACCACTCATACTATGTACGATAGTAGCATTATTAAGTCTCCTAACCTACCCAATTCGACTCTTTTGTTGTTAGTATAATTCTGGCAGCAAGCGGATTCAATTTTGTTATTCTTCTTCTTCTCAGGCAACACGGTTGGAGCAAATTGACAACTCTTAAATATCTCCAGTTACTTTCGACGAAGGTTTTCACTTTAAATCTGGCATTTCGACACCAAATAACGAGTTTCTCAAAACACGGAAGAGAAGGTTAGTTGTGGAAAGGTTAAAGAAGTTTCTAAAAAACTTAAGACTGACAGGCATATGTCAATCCATCACAGAATTAATAGTCGAAATGCAGC
Source organism: Bactrocera oleae (assembly GCF_042242935.1). Lineage (NCBI taxonomy): Eukaryota > Metazoa > Arthropoda > Insecta > Diptera > Tephritidae > Bactrocera > Bactrocera oleae. The sequence continues at coordinate 12,120,677 of NC_091540.1, read as the reverse complement.
GTAAAACCCCAAAAAAAAAAAAACAGAACAGAGGAAAGACAAATTCGATAGACAAAATAATGGAAGTAGACATATCATATTAGCTGATTAATGAAGAGTTGAAAGAGGCGAAAGGCAGAGGATATATGGGTTGTTGTAGAGAGCAACAAACATTGTTATTGATAATGTATGGAATCGAATTACGATATATTAAAGTGGTAGACGAGAAAAATATTTGGCGTAAAATACATGACAGGGTGAGTGCATAAAGCGAGTAGAGACAGGAAAGCTTAGCCGCGCTCAATAGCGTGCGTTTATTTGTGTGCAGCAAGTCATTGTAGACGCAGGTGGCCGGGTGAGGGAATACTTTTAAATGATTGTGCGTACTACATTTCCGTACGCGAAAATTGAAAAAAATACATCAATTTCCGTTCAAGCGCACTCACACCAATGCACAACCCGAGTCGAGCCACTCAGCGCTGATGTATGCGAATTGAAGTTGTCGCAATGTATATTTGCCAGCGCAGCAAATTTTGGCAGTAGAGATGATTTTTGTAGAGAAGACTTCGCTGACGATATCAGAGAAGCGAGGTTTGACAGTTATTCGCGGCAGTGTGCGTGTTACGGTTGATGTCATACACAACGGAATATACACCAGCAGCGCTGGTGGGTGTGTCTGAAGTATCATAGTCAGCGGAAAGTAATGTCACCGTTATAGTTGAAGCATATTGATGGTATGATTGGCAACAGTAGCGTTATAATTTTCTATGTTATCTCTTCTGTTTGCCAGTTTGGGGCAGCCATTTTAGCTGTTGTTTTATTTAAAGGCATCAGGTGCGGCAGAGGAGTGCTTCCGACAAACTGTTGGTGAACTCTTGAAAAATTGAAAAAGGCCTGTTTATTTTAAATTCAGATTTATATTTAAAATGCGCTACCACGTAGCAATTGTACTGCCAAAAAAGGTTCGATATCATAACGTCCTCTCCCACCATGCTCCGGCAAAAGCTTTACTCTACTTGAATAATGAAAAATTTAAAATACCAACCACCGCAGTAAATAAAAAAAGACAACGTCAACAGCAGCAAAGCCGACTGCCTATCAATATTTGATGAACCCATCAATTTACCGGTAATGAAAAGCCACAAAAACTACTAAAATATTTTGATTTGGCCTGAAACCCTGCTGTGCGCTTATGAAGCACTTGATATTTGGCATTTTCGCTTGATATTTTCAAATAAGAAGATGCTATTAAATATTTTTGTAAATTATTTATAATATATGCATTGAAATTGGTCACTTGGCTTCTAGGTAGAACTTGCTAGTGTACTTGTATGCGTTGGCATTAGAAGGGAGCGAGGTATAGCATCGTTACTGCAGAGTTTGTTGAGAGTTTTATTGAAAGCAATTCTTTGATAGAAGGTACTAAACACATCGATGAGAGCTTTTGGTTGCGAGATTATCGTTTTTTCTTCAAATTTATTTTTATTATTTTTATGCAGAAGAACAGTTTTTCAGCAAACATCAGGCACAAAATATTGTGACAACTAGATCAAGTTGTAAAATGTCACAAACTTTGCAAGGAAGCGTGCATATACATATTAGGGTGGAGCGAAATTTTTTTTTTTTTGTTTGCTTAGCTTGAGGATAAAATTTGTAGAGAAAAAAAAGAAAATTGTTGAAAAAAAACTCACTTTTAAAGTAAATTTCGAGTTAAAATTATTAAGTATTCTAGAAACTGTGGAGAGTCCTCTCTCTGGGCAATTAAAAGTTATCAACTTAAAAAAAATTGTATGATCATTATTGGAGTATTAAAAAAGAGTCTGAAACGATAACATACGTTCCTTAAGCGTTAAAATAAATTTTGAGTCAAAAACCGTCGAATTCGGTAGTTTTTACAAAAATGTGAAGTGCTTAAACCAACAACAACAAAAAAAATTTTAACTCGAAATTTAGTTTAAAAGTGAGTCGGACCGGCTCTAGATGTTAAAAAAAATGTTTTTCTTTCAAAAACTTTTCTTTTTTTATAATCAACTAATTTTACCCTCAGACCAAGCAAAAAAAAAAATGTTCACCCTCATATACATATATATAATATATATATATATCTATGTCCTTTGCATATACCTACACGCCTATATTTCATACTTTAACCTTCATTACCGCGACACTTGGCGAACAAAATTACAAACTCAATTTAAATTCCAAGACAGTTGTGATCAAACAAATGCACAAATGAGTATTTGTTGTTTGTGGAAAACTTCAAATATTATTTAAACTGTCAGCGCGCGCAACACTCAGTTGACATTTGATATCATTATGCTTGGCCTTACAGCCGTCATACCTCCGCTCACAGCTAAATGCCACGCCATGCAACACTAAATCGGCGTATATGTAAATAGAAGCTATGCGCGGAGCTGTTGAAAGTGGCTGCTAGCGCAGTCCGAGACACTTCAACACTGTTTGCATAACTGCTATTCATTTCAAATGTTCAGCTGCTGCTTTATTGTTGTTGTTGTTGTCCATTTGTCAAGTGCATAGATATTACAATACTTAACACAATCCCACTTTATGCGCTTGTAGGCGCGCTATGTCCTGCAGCCGTTCGTCAAGGAGCACTCGCCAGGCGCATATACACGCAGCCAACCCACTTACAACTCAGGCTCGCATATTACCGACGAACTCATTACAAATGCGCACTTTGCGTAGAAATATCACAAGTCAGGCCGCTGTCGTTGTTGCCACTTTATATACTTGCAGCATTCAGCATTTCTTGTCAGTCATACAAACTTAGCATATTAAGCAGCGTGTGTTGTAGTTTCACAGCGCCAGCTTCATCTTCAATGCTTTTCTTATAAGTATTACAGCACTACTTCATTTACTCATCCGTTCAATTCTACCAACCGCTGGCGCATTTGTGCGTTTCGTGTGAGGTTTTTTGGTTTTTCTTTATTTTTTCGAGGTCTCCAGCCACTTGTTCTACGTGGTTGCGACTTGCCTGCTCGGCTGGGTTTTCCCATTACAATACCATTATTTTTCCTCCTTCTACTCGCTGTTGTTGTTGTTTTCGCTTCATGTTTAGACACTTGCAGGCATTTCACGCTTAAATGCCCTATCATTTCTACTTGGGAATGTCAACGCTTTTACTGCTACTTTGAGCCCCCACACGCCTGCAACGATTTAGCGTGGTGGGGAGTGAGCGGGTGCTGTTGTCCTTTTGGCGCGCTCCGCTTGTTTGTGGGGTACTCGTTGCTCGCAGCAGTTGCGGTCGCATGAATAATGAATTCTAATTTTAAAGTTTGCTTCGTTCGGCATTGAATTACAAATTTATTGTGCAACAAACTGTGTTTGTATGGTAAATATATGCGCGCTCACACCCGGATCGAGAGACATGCCTTATTTCGTGCACATTTCCTTTTACATATGAATAAATGCAAATATGCTGACACCCACCGCGCTGCCGAGTCGCGAGTTTCGTTGATTGCATGCGATTGCGTTTTGTGGCAGTTCGTGTCGGCTTTTATGTGACTTTTCAACTGCTCACTGCGCTGGTGCCGCTTTCGGCAGAATGCCTTGAAGATTGGGGCATTTAACTTTTCGGCAGCTTGGAAAATAGAAATTGCGTTGTTGCATTTTGAGTAAAAGTTTTATGTTCAAACTTAAAACTCGGAGTAATGTTTGAAAAAAAAAAAAATCTTCCAAACTATTTTCTAACTTGAATTTATATATGAATATCCGAATAGCGTTGTTAGTCTCATGTTGTTGGTTGTTGATCGTCTTAAGCTAGGGTAGCATCCAGCATGGTCAACAGAAGACTGACCTATACTTGTGTTAATATTCGTATTTTCAAATGATTTAAAATTTCCTCTCTGAGTAGAATCATCTATATTTAAGACCTTTACAATATAATACGATAATATATTGTATCCTATGGCTCTGTGGGTGAGCAAAGTGCCACAATAAGGCGCTTCCATTTATTACGATCTTGTGTTAGCCTCTTGATTCGACTCTAACATTTTTGGCTATTTCGATGCCCAAATTTCCTCTCCCGGTTAGAGCGGATCGACCCTCCGTCGGCTAGCTTGTAGATTCCAGTCGATAGCGTTCCGTGTGCTTGTGTTTGGATCTCGTTTCGGAACATGCCCGTGCAAGTACTACTTTATTTTAAAGAACTGCGGTTCACAGGGGTGTTGGGTATATGCGTGACCATATGTACGTGTTAGAGCTAGTGACGGCTTATAAATGCAAATATTGCCAAGGATTCGGTTTGCGAAAATTTGCTTTTGGATGTTAGAGGCTACAAGATTGCGCGTTATGCAAGCGAATAGAAGTGTGGACATAACATTGGAGTTGGATATTTTTATTTTCGTAAGCCGCATAACGATCGAGATCCTCCAGACCACATTGAGAGCGATGAAATCTTCTTGCTTGGTCTTCTGTGATGTCTTCCTTTGTTGCTCTATTTGCAGATATAATACAAAAAGAATACACATATTCGAGTTTGATACCACTGGCTTGGAAGTTCTAAGTATAGGTATATATTTATAGGTATATCATCAGTAAAATATTCGTTCTAATTATTAAACGCTAACTAATCGCGCTGCGGATTCAACTCCAGAAGAGTTTTATTATGAAGCCGGAAGATACCGTTTGCGAAAGTGCTGTTTCTTTATGTGATTTCGAGTCAAAACCTAAAACCACAACCCGCCGACTGACACTACGTTATACTAGTCTTATTTTTATTGCAAGTAAAAGGTTCAAAAGCAGTGAAACGGCAAGACGTGGACAATTTGTTTGCGCAGTGAAGTTGTTATTGCTTTGGTTAAAGTTTTTGATCACTTCATTTGATTGAAGAGTGATTTGTTACCGAAAACTAGGCAAACAAACGGTTTCATGCACCGCAGACTCAACTCATTTATCTTGCGATAGCAGAGGCGCGCTGGGAGCTATGCTTTTCTGAGGCGCACAAAAATTTATGAGCATGTAAAAAAAAAGTTAGCACAGTGAGTTTAGGTAAAACAAATGGAAATAACGAACCTTCAACGAAGCCGAATGAACATTTAAATTGGCAAATTTTATAGCTGACGAAAATGAAAATCGAAAGAAAAAGAGTAAACGCGGTAGCCTAACGGATTTGGTGGTGGTGGTGGGGATGTAGAAAAACAAAAAAAGTGAAGAAAAAACTAAAATAAATGCGAAGTAGATATTTACGAGTACAAAATGTATTGTAATAAATGGAAATGGCAATGCCTGGCATGTCTTTTTACAGATTCTCCATAAAAGATTTATGGCATTGGGAATTTTGTAGTGGCAACAATATAACACAACAACAACAATAACAGCAATAACAAATGCAATGCTTAGCAATTGTAATGGTATTACAAAATATCAATGACCGTTATTGTATGCAATGATGTGCGTGTGTATGTGTGGACATGTATTTGTTGCAAGCCCAAAGCAACAAACGGCAGCAATTGGCAACAGCAATTCAGCAACAAATCAACAAAACAAAGGCAACATTTTACTACTAATAAATCGTTTATGTGCGACTTTATATCAAATACATACAAATGGCTGCTGTCAAAAGCGAAAATGTTGAAAAAAAATAAATAGTGATAATAAAGGCCTGCCAGCAGATACCTAGTCCATATATAAGGAAGTAGTAGTAAAAAGGCACAAAAAAAGTTTGTCGAAGTTTGATTGTGGCATACATACAGAATATCTACACATAACTGCAGTTTAGGGATTGCGTCGCCTAGCAGCGTTACCCAAACGCAATGCTGAGATTTTGTGCCACACTAACTACGCCACCACTAAAAATTATATTCAATAGTAGGAAAGCTGTAAAAACTCCACAAATAACAATGATAACAAACTAAAGCAACAACAACAATAAACATGTAACTGAAAGGCGCTCGGTGCGGGTTTGCCACAGCAGGGGTAGCCATATTGTAAGCGGCTATAAAAGTATCTGCGCACTAAATATTTTCACTAAATAATGAAAACAACAACGTAGTATGTGTCTAAAGAAACAAAAAAACACAAAGCGAAACAATCAAACAAAAAAAAAAAAAAATCAAATGTGCGCCGTGTCGATAATTTAAGGCAATAAAAGAAGTTTTTTATTTTTATTTTTATTTTATTAGCCACTATCAAAGTCGAAAATCCCGAAAAGGTAATGGCAACCATTGTATAATGTACACAGATGCGCAGCGTAACTAGCAAAAAAGCATGTGGCATGGCGTGCCACATATGATGGTTGCTTGCAACAAAGCCCATACGACTACAGCAAATGTGTAATGGCATACAGTCGTAAAAGTTACTTAGAAAATGGTTAAAATTGTAAACTTTATTACACATTTTTATAGTTTGCTTTTTGTTGCGCAACAGTATTGTTGCCGGCTACTTGCCACAGCTTGTTCTGCTTGCAACTCAACAGCTGACAAAGAAAAATCTTAACAGCTATGCTGTGAGGCAGTCATTCGGTCACTCTGCGAGTTGCTGCGAGTTTTGTCAGCAAAAGCAGTACATAAATTATACAGCGCACCAAAAATTGACAGCTGTCAGTTGAGCGCATAGACTTAATGTGTCACACATGCGTCAAAAAGGCAGTAAAAAGTCAACAGCTCAGCAGCACATCAAAAATGTAAAGCGTGTATAAAAACAGGCACTAAAAAATGTTGCTACGATATATTGAGATGGTTGGGAAAATTGCCAAATACGCTTGTCATACGTTTCGGCTTGGCGCTGACAGTTCTTTATTAATGATTAATATTGTATTTGAATGTGCGCTGCAGATCAATTCAGCACCAGTTACCAGTCGTCATTTAAACACAGTTAGTTGAAAAAAAAATCAAACGTATAGATTTTATGTTTTAATCAGATTTCAATACAATTTTTATGACTCAAGAGTGATTGCGGGTTAAACGCTCAAATTACGCGTACATGGGAAATGCTTAAACCGTTTGGAAGTTATACAAACACACAGACACACACACTCGAAAATAAGTAAATAAATAAAGTTTTTTCTGTTTGAAATGTCAAAGGTTATAGTCGGCAGGCTTGCGCTTGCATTACAAATTCTAATCGAAGCATCGCGCAAAATCGCTTACCTACTTTATAGCCCAATAAAACGCTCAGCCAAATGCTAAATAGAATAGTTTTCACTTACAGCGCGTTTCAGGTGAATCTGCGCTAAGTGCCCTGTAAACTAAAATCTCAGTTGTTGAATGTTTTTTTACGCAGTTTACAGTTAGTCATATATGCGTATGACTATGAAAACCAGCCGAACATTTATAGCTTATAAATCATTAACGTTATATACAGTATGTTATGCACAATTCTTTGCCGTAAATAAATCTTCTTTGGAATTTTACTTCTTTTCATATTTTTTCTTTTTAGCTGCCTTCAAAGCAATTTTATACATCACGCTGTTTATTTGACGGTTTAGCACTATAAAACGACGCCAATATGTCTGGGAAGTGTGAAAATTCCTGACTATTGGTATGCCGTTCCATTTAAATCTAAGTGAACTACAATTACAGAGAACGGACGAGTTTAGTGTCTGGAACATGTGAAGTTTGTTTGTCAAAAATATTAACCGAATAGTTTAAGGTAGAGTTCGTAGTAAGATCTGACAAAGCGGAGTACTGGAATTTTGTTGTTGTTTTAACACCACAATCAATATATTTTTTAGAGTTTCCAGTATTATTTATGCTAACCAACAACAAGTCAGATTTTTTCGAGTTCGATTTCAACTCACACTGTTAAACTGTCAGTGTGATAGTTGTGTGTCAGATTTGAAAATGTCTGTAGTGACCAGACAGTGGAGTATTTAAATTCAGTTGTAGGCTACAGTTGTCTTACATATGCCTACCTTTATCAGCGAATAAACTTGCTTTAAAATCTCTGCTTTCACGAGCTTAACTACCAACCTAGCTTCTTAAACTTTCTATGTACTTTCGTATACTTGTTTCTGTGTGAATACATGATTAAAATTGATTTCAAATTGAGTAGTAAATAATTTTGTCTACTGTAATTTTCCCTAGCGGACTTGCTACACCACTAGTTCACATCCTTTTAGAGCACGTGTGTTATATATAAATTTTTCTAACATTGGTGGTTACTTACAAGTTTCTATTATTGAGGTTATAATACAAAAACTTGTTGTGGAACTGATCATAAATATATCCATATATTCCTTGAGTCCCTACAGAAGCTCTTGCGTGAAGTTTACCAGGTTATTACCCCCCCTTGTGCGCCTGACTTCTCTATAGGCACCGTGGTCTCAGCAGTTGTCGCCTGCTATGACGTACTAGCGCCGTGTTGAGTAGCAACCTCACTCACCAGTATCTTTTCTCCCGCTCTGCTTTCGTGATTTTCAGTGATTGTTTGGAAAATTTGGTAGACCATTAATAATACACACTTAACGAGGAATCATTGATAAATGGTTTGAAAAAAATATTGTCGGAATACGTTGAAATTCATTGATATATTATTTTGTTGACGGTTTCTGCTTAATAGATTCATTCTGCCTTAGATTGTAAATATGATTAACATATGTTGTGGGTATTAGAGATGCTTTGTCTACACTTCCGATCAAAAAGTATTACACCGATACCAACAAAGTTAACTATACCTTTCTAAATTGATAATTATAAATATAAAGGTAGCTGGTAGTAAAGATAATAGAGAAACGCACAAAAGATTTTACAAACCCGATTAGGGAGCTGATGTGTAAATTAATACTTTTCAATAAGATACTAGACAGTTTTGAAGTAACTTCTGGTACAAAATAAAAAATCTAAGATTAAGCAAGGAATGAAGGCGTTGCAGATTACAAATCAGTGAAGAAGAAATTAAAACCCGTAACCGTTGCCGGAGGGAATGATGATGATGAACAAGAGAAAAATGTGAAATAAAGAGACGCGTAGACGTGCTTTGATCACAAAGAAAGCAAAAAGGCAGGAATAATCGGGAAAAACTACAAGGATGCACATAATTGCATAGCTGCTAAAACGCACGTACACACTTGTCGGTAAATAGCAACAACATGTGAAAAACAAAGGAACTAATGCCTACTCTAGTAGTCGGTACCTGTCGCACCTGTGCCTGAGAGAACAGGCCAGCCGTTAGCGCTGCAACATGCATAGGCAAGCAGAGCGTAAGTTAGCGGTGAAAAAGATATGAACTGAGTTATGTGATGGCTGAAGACTGTTGTCTGATTGCTGTCAATGAGCCGTTCAAAGAGTGGCTCAAAAGAACACGTAAGCGGATGATAGAAGAAATGAAAACAAGGCATAGCTGGGATTAAGTACTAAACGATGATATTGCAATTGAAAAGCAAAGTTATTTTGCTGATACAGATTTTTTACTAGCACTCATTCAATCATATTGACTGCTATTGAGCTATGAACCCATATGTTGTCTTCATTTTAGATTTTATCAGCTGCCGATGAGCCTTTATATCGCTTTAGAGAATTTGGTATACATTTTTTTTTGTACTAATAACTTAATTTAATTAATTTTAACAGCGCTTCAAAATTTTTAATTTAATTAATTTTAACAGCGCTTCAAAATTTTTAAAAATTTTTGGCCTAAACATTTTTAGTAGTATGGTAAAATGTAAATAGTAGGAATACTAATGTTTAAAAATATTTGTAATATTTTCGTTAATAGTGGTGTAACAACTCGATCATTTAAAAAAAAAAAAACTACGATTTTGAAATTTTTTTTCTAGAAAATAATTTTCATTGAGGTGCTAGTGTAGTTTTTGACTTTCTTTTAACTTGAAGTTTTCGTTTGGTTATTTTTAGGTTTTTGTGCATATTATTGTAGTATACCCCTTAGAGAAAACGTCCCTTAAAATATTTTTTTTTTAATTTCAGTCATTTTCTGAGTTACAGCTTATTTTGTGATGCGAAAAAATTCCGAACGGCAAAAAAAAGAAGGGAAATCACGAAACATATTTTTCAAACAGCCGCCACTTTGTGAAATTTTTTTTTTCCAAAATCCTCTCGTATTCCTATAACTACATTCTTCCTCTTTAAGGTTCACTCAACAATTTCCATTTCGGGTTACTTGGAGTAGTGATATCCTGCACACCAACACACGCCATTATTTCATCAGTTCCCACTTTGCCGGCCTGGAATTTTATGAAATTTGTTTTTTGTTTTTTAATATTATAATTGATTTGTACGCTTTAAATATCAATTCAAAATATATAAAAAAATTTATGGTAAAATATTTCTTGTTTTATTTTTCTTATCGAGTCCAAAAAAGAGCCTAAAATTCGCGCTTGTTAACCAGAATACCCCTTCAAACTGCTTTAGAATACTCCTAAATGTAGGCTTTTTATAATGTAACGTTGCCTAAAATTAGGCGCGAAGTGAATTTGGATCCATTATCAGTTAAAGCGAAAACTGTGGAAGTGCCTAGTATCGTCACGACCGAGCACATAACGTTGTTGTAGGAAGATTTTGTATTTGTGGTGCAGTATCTGTATCAGAAATGCTTCGACAAATAATAGTGACATTGATAAAAGTCTACTAAAACTGAGAGAAATAACTTTATATACGACTATTTGATGATTTCTTTTGCACTTGTTACCTATACTCGTATATATTATATGTGCACTTTCTAATGACTTTTATGAATATTATAAATTTTTTAATGGTACTGTGCTTTTTTTTCGAGTGCCAGATCCAACTTCTTTTAATTTACTTTGGTTTTAGTGTTTCCAGTATCTCTAATCTCTTCCTCACTCTCTGCCTCACTACTATTCACATTCTCTCTATTTAGCCATATTCAAGCTCAACATTCGCTGAGTAACCGGAAAAGCTAAATTATATTTATTAGTATGTAAGTATGTATAAACATATGTATAAAGAGGTCTAAGCACTACGTATAATTTATGGCTACTTTTTAGCCTCAACCGCAATTCGGACTTCAACCTTTCGCTTTGTGGCTTGGGCTGCATTGCCTTCGCTTCCAAATTGCATTTACCTTTCCCTATTTTCTGGAAAATAATCTTTTTCTTTCAAAGCGCACACATATGTAGGCACTTAAGTGTATGTATGTGTGTGTGTGCGAATCGAGTTACTGACTGAAGTGGAACAAATGACTTTATTTGTTCGCTCTCCACTTTGCTTCTATCGCTTTGTTTCGCTTAACACCCCCACGTAAGCGGCAACGCTCGGATTAATAACGCACAAATGTTCGAAGCCTCGATTTTAATGCGAGTTCAACGAGTGTAAAGAAATTAAAATTAAAATGATTTAACATTTTTTCAAAATTTTTTCATTCATTTCCATTTTTGTTTAATGATTTTTCTTCACTTTTGTGTTGTTTAATGCTTTGCGCTGCGAGCTGGAAAGTCTGGCCGCGTGGCCTCTCTGCAGTAAGCTCAAACGTGTGTGTATGTGTGTGTGCAGCAAAACACTAGCAATGTTTTAGTTCTTTTTTTTTTTTTTTTTGTGCTTAAAAATGTTTTCAATTTGCAAGCGCACATACACACACACACGCGCGTGCTGGTAGTCAAACACAGGCGCTCTGTACACATGTAAATATGTGCGTATGTGTGTGTTTTTGTGTTTATGTGCGATCATTAATACTAATTTGTATGTGCACTTTAACTCACTCAAGTCATAATGATTTGGCGTTTTTTCGCTTTCCGCCTTAAAGGCAACAAACACAACAACAACGAGCGCAAACGTTAAGGATTTATTAATTTCATTTTTCACGCTCTCTGCCATTCTCGCTGCGGCTGACCGCCTACACAACAACTTACATTCAAATACACGCGTAAAATTTCGACGCTTTCTGTCATTTCACTTGCTAAGTCATTGCGTTAATTTGTTTCGTAGTGCAAAAAGCGCAAGGCGGTAAATTAGTATTTTTTTTTCTTTTTGTCATTCCGTTGTTCTTGCTGTTGTTAGCTAGAAAAATTAATTTACTTAAAGTAAAGCAAAGTGATTGATGAAAGGTGGGTTGGCTGTTGAAAGGCGTTCGAAGCAAGCTAAGTGATAAATACTTGTGTTGAATTTAGAAAGGTGAGGTTAGCGTTCACAAATTGGTTACTCTGGCCTATGGGCGTAAACAGTGTGCTTATAAGTATCTAATATTCATAAATATGTTTTTTTGATTCTTTGATCTAATGGGGGCGTGCGTTATGGAGCTGTTTTTGAAAAGAAATAAAAAATTGCATATAAACTATCGCTCGCTGGTAAAGGCCTAGTAGAGCTTTTTCCGGTGAAAACTTAACAGGCTGAGGCTTCTCTTCCACTTAGAAAAATTCCGACAGCTCTTCGACAAACTCGTACTACGTGGCTTAGAATTGACTGCTACAAACTAAGATGATTTTATGGCCGTGACTATGACAAAAAAGCTTTTCGGGGGTTTAAAACTTATATTGAGATTTGTCGTAAGCAGTCCAGTCAGAATTTGATCTAGTGTTTGACCACTATATTATTTTAAAATTAAACATTATTAGTTTATCACTATTATTCAACTAAGTGGTATTCAGTGGTATTGTAAGTCTGACAACCGCTTTTAAATTTACGCATTAAGTCTGATAATATGCGTTGGTAGTGAATGAAAACCCTTTTTGATGCCTAAAACTCCTGTTTATAGACTTGCATCCACAAACAACCGAGCCGAGCGAAAGATTGTTTCAATGGAGTTTGAATCTACTGCGGCTATATATAATATATTAGCTGAAATATTAAACCATTGAAGTTATAGTTTGTTATACCCTAAATATATGGTCGCTCAGTTTTTGAGATATCGATCTGAAATTTTGCACACATCTTTTTCCCGCCAAGAAGCTGCTCGTTTGTTAGAATCGCCAATATCGGTATACTATAGCTTATAGCTGCCATGCAAACAAAATTATAGAAAACAAAAGCTTGTATGTTAGACTTTTTCATTTGACGAGATATCTTCACGAAATTTGTCATGGGTTATTGCCTAAGACATTCGTGCGATCTGCGAAGAAATTTTTTAAATCGGATTACTAAAGCATATAGCTGTCATACAAACTGACTGAACAAAATTAAGTTCTTGTATGGTGTCTTTTGTATTTGTGAAGGGTCATAGTGTCTGTGCAGCCAAATTTTACGTTTTTTTCTTTGTTTGGGAATTGCTTAGACACATAAGTATGTGGCTAGAGATGTAATACCTTTGAAAAGAGTGTTTAGTTAAACATTCAGGAGTATATCGCATAACCAAAATACCGGAAATCTAAGAAGCTTATACGAGAAAGGTCACGCAGACTATAACTGTTTGGCTGTTTTTGTACCTTAATATATCATATTGCTTTTGCACACCTGCTGTAAGCGAATTTTGTAAACCCACATCAACGCAAATATTTCTATCTTGCTCCGCAGTCCGTCAAATTGAATTAAATCGATTGTAAACTCTAGCAATTAGTGCTTTATTGCCTTTAGTGATAATAATAGTGTGACAATGTATGCCGCAATGATTAAATTTGCCAACAACAACAATAATAACAGCAAATTTGCTATATGTCAAAAATGTAAATATACATTTGAAGATTTAATTTACTAACATACTTCCGAATAATTGATTGCATTACATATTTCCGGGCTAAGCGCCTTAAAGCAAAAGGCAACTAGAAATTTTGTGTAAAAAATGGGCCAAGTGACCCTTGTGTATGCGCTCATACAAGAATTTCGTTTGAGGTTTCCCACTCAAAGGCACGCATTGGTTCAGTAATTATTGTTATTATTGCTATTGTTGTTGTACTTATAAAATTAAATTGAGAAAATACCAAAGAAAAGTTAGTTGAACGAAGTGGGAAATGTGTATCTGTGTATGTGTATATTGTATAATATATTTGTATGCTTGTATTTATATGGCTTCATTATGCATGTAGCATGCCTCATATATGTTATGCCTATTCTACTATTATCCTACCCACACCACAACTCGCATTACATTGCTTTCAATTGCCTTGGCGACCTCTTTAGTGCACATTGATGCTCTCAAATTTTTTTTTTTATACATTTTGACTCATTTATTTACTTTTTTCGGTCACTTTCCCTACCTTCTACTACGTATACATTATACTAATAGGTCGTTTTCCAAGCTTTGGTCGTCGATGTCCCTTCATTTCGCCGTATTACCACTGCAACATTTGTTATCTACTCTTTGTGCGTTGTTATTGTTGTTGCATGTTTTTGTTGTTATTATTGCGATTATTGTATAAATAGTAGTATCTGTAGATGTCACATTTCTTAAATTCCCTGCATACAAACGCTCAACAGACCACACGGGGGTTTGCGTAGAGCGGGGAATGTCTTTGAAATAAGCAAGAAAGGACAAAATATCCGAGATATGTGCGCTTTGTGCATACTTCAAGCGATCTTTTTTAAAATAGAGAAAGAAAGCGATGTAACTGATAATAATGAATGAGACCAGAGGGTATCTTAAGCCCGGCTAGCAAGTAACCATGTTACTTCTCCTACGCAATACACCCATACACGCACACATACATTAATATGTATGCTGGTAGCCAAAGGTTTTGTAAAGTTTGTGTATCCCTTTGTATTTGGCAAACACGCACTCGCCCATTGGCGTGCAAACAAGCTTTATGCATGGAGGAAAAGTTGCCTTAGTAAAATTGCCTGATATGTGCTTTATGTAGATCTAGCTGCATGTTATGTGACCTTTTTATGCATACGCAAAGACACATATATTTACGCATCAGCTGCAAAATTGGTACATTTGCTGTGTGTAAGCATGGAGTCAACCCAATTTGAAAATGTAGTGGCAGCGGAAATCACACTTGCAGTGCAGTCGCAACAAGCGTTAATAATTTGCGCTTAAAGTGCTCCATTTTAGTAATTTCAGACTACACCGCAACCGGTAGGTAACCGAACTAGTGCATTTTACACTAGTTTTTGTAGTAGTAGTAATTCCGCAGTAACTTTGCTTTCCTACACTTGTCTCTTTGTATGCTGAAGTAGTCATCAACTTAGTCATTCAACGCATACAATGATATACTCACACACACACACATCCACATTCATAAACTCATGTGCGCTATCTTTCTGCAAGCCTGGCGGGCTTTTAAAGGCATTTAGTATACATGAGTAGATCCATTCGAAGCATGTTTCGGCGCGCAACCTTTTTCACCAACGCAAATACTTTTCTTGCCGGCTGGCTTGCCTAGTACTTGATGGCCTGGCTGAAATGAATCGCTCGGAAGTAGATATGTTTTGCGGCATAAAAACTATGGAGAAAAGTCACAAACACAATAATGCCAAAGTCAAATGAGGCACAAGCAGCAACTCAGGCGCACAGCGCGGCATTCGACTGACATACAAACACACACACACATATATATATATTATACTCATCTACAGTTATTTGTCCACATAGGCGCACATTTATCCTTTATCGTTCGCAACCTTTTGCTTGTTATCAAACATTTCTGCTTGCCCGCACACCTCACGCAAACATACTTGTAGACACACTAACTCAAGCGCGTGTCTATGTATTGGCATTACACTTTTCAACTTTAAAATACATGTTAATTTGCCTGAGCGTACGAAAGCATTAAGCTGTGTTTTCCAAATGCAATTAATTTCTTAATCAAAACTTTTTACAATACACGTGAAAAACTTCTTAACATTCACACCAACACATACGAGTATAAGCACACTGATACTCATGCAAGCGCTCATATGTAGCAGTGCGTTCTTGTAAGTATATCAATGCATATGTGAGTGATGCTTCTCAATGTGTGTGAAGTTTATGTGTATATGTGTATGGCTTGGTGTATCGAAGCGGTTTGTACATGACAACTTCTTAGGAAAAGTTGTAGCAAGTTTAATTGTCTATGTAATAGAAATAGTCATTAGAAGTGACTTTGGTTGTTGGCAGAGTTCCGCAACCCACCAATATAGTGTAAATAGTTTTGTGAAGAAAGTGTAAACTTTCAGCAAAAATAAGAAGCGATTACAACAATAATTTAGTTGTAAGATTTGCGTAATACCTTAGCTCTATCATATGACTGCTTTCAGTAAAGAGTTACGAGAGTGATAGATAACGCCAGTGCTAACGAATAATAAATCTTTTGAAATGATAAATTTTTAATTGAATGCAGATAATATTCAGTAGAGACAATTATGTCGTTTACAGAATTCTACACGAATTTTTGGTGCTTCATTTCAAATTTAGAAATATTTTCAACAGTTTCCTTACCTGCCATAAACTAATTACATATGAAATATGCATAGGCCTTTTCGCTTACCCGATAATGTCAAAAACGGTGCTATATTAAGCGCTTTTATAACTTTTTCGCGTAGAGCGCCATCTGGCGTAGACTTTCTGTAAAAGCTTTTTTTCATATCGGATATTACATAGGAGAAAATTATTCTCGGTCCTTATATAACTGATTTAAAAATACATGTAGGTTAAGCTAGCTGTTACTTAAGTGAATAAGTCGAAACGCAAATATATTTATTTAAAAATTAGCTAACGATGCTAGCGACATCCAGCGGTGTAAGATCCAAACCACGAGAGCAGTAACCAGGGAAATAACATGGAATGGCTTAAATTTTCTGTTTCTAGAGATATTACATTAAAATTCACTTGTTCTTATTTATTTAATATAAGCAAACAAAACAGGAAAAAACGTTAAATCCGACTTTACCGCAGCTATTATACACTTCACAGCTGATTTTTTATAGCATAAAAAGGGTATAAAAAGATATTGATCTTAATTTTGTTCGTTCAGTTGAAAGGCTGCTATATACTATATTACTTCGATCTGCCTTTGGCAAAAATCCATGATAACTTTTCAAATAAAAAAGTTTTCCACACAAGGACTTTAGTTTTTGCGGTCAATTTGTATAGCAGCCATACGCTATAGTTCTGCGATATTAGTGGTTCCGACACATAAGCAGCTTCTTGGTGAGAGAAGAACGTGTGCAAAATTTCCAATTGATAACTCAAAAACTGAGGGACTACTTCGCGTATTACCACACAGACGGACGCTTCTCATTTATGTATATGTATATATATAATATGTATATTTTATAGGGTCTTTGACGTTTGCTTTTTTGGTATTACAAACATCGTGGCCAACTGTATATATCTTATTTAGCGTTTAAATATATAAAAACCACACCCTTTATAAGCTTTAATGGCGTTTGTAAATATTCTGCTTGCCTGCATGCGAAGCCAAGAACATTAAGTTCTGTCATGCATAAGATACATTTCAATTTTGAAAGGACTTCAGCGCTAATACATGTATAAGCTGGTAAACACAATGCGAAAACACAGATAGGCATATATGTATACAGAAATACTTGTATATATATATATAAAGTTTATAAAAAAAAAAATATATATATATATATTAATATATATTTAATATATAAAGCGGTAAATATGTATGTATATGAGCGTAAAAGCGGACAACACAAGGTAAACAAACGAACTAGCGCTCTTTCAAGCATATATGCAAACATTTATTTAAATGACAAAATAGCAAAGAAGACACGCAGCAAAATTGGTAGTTCTAAAACTAGTCGCTTATTCATAATTAATAGTACACAGCGAGACTTAACTGGGTTTTCATTTGTTATAATTAATTTTTGCTTCTCAAAGTATACATTTAACAATTTCTAAAAAAATGTTCAGCGCAAAAATTACTTTTCTTACTAGTCAGCTGGTTTTGACTAGTTGAGCAAGAGTTTCGAAAGCGATAATATTGTAATGATTTGAATTAACAGCAGTTTAACAGACCCACAAATCTCACATATCATCAGTTTTTTCGAAATCGTGCAATTTTGTAAGCCTGACTTCTATGTAAACTTTCACGTAGCCTTCAACACAACTAACCTTACTTTCAATACATTTTTGTGCGAAAAATGAAAATCGTACCCATGCCAAAATTAGTTTGCTGCTAATGCCATAAACCATTGTGATTGCTCGCAAT
Source organism: Bactrocera oleae (assembly GCF_042242935.1). NCBI lineage: Eukaryota > Metazoa > Arthropoda > Insecta > Diptera > Tephritidae > Bactrocera > Bactrocera oleae. The sequence goes on along the minus strand of NC_091540.1, from coordinate 12,102,733 downwards.
TTTTGTTAACGCCGAGACATAGCGTTGTCCTCTAGTCGTCCACTTCAGCTCAGCAAAATGTGCGCTTTGTAGCCACAAAATGTTTGGCAAATGCCAACGAAATGCAGTAAATTGTGTCTACGTTACTTTTGCCACATTTAGTGTGGCAGTTAAATCTCTGCTAGTCACGAATCACAGACGTCAGTCATACCTGCACCTAAAACTAGAAAACTAGCAAATGTACTAAGGCAGCAAACACACGCACCCTAACACAGAAACCAGCCACAAATGGTAAAGGGACGCTCGGAGTTGGAGAAGTGTTTGAAATAAATGAAAGGAGCTGACGCAGCAATATAAATGGAAATATTTTGGTATACCTATGAATACGTCTCCAACAGTGGAGAGCTGATAATAAATGCCGGACCTACGCATTTGACATTTGCTGTCACAACACCAACACCAACAACGGCAATATGAGTAATAAAGGCAGGCAAAGAAATGACACTGCGTGTCTGCTGGTGAATGGGATTTTATCAGGCATACAGGTGCGCTATATTTATGAAAAGTTGTTGTAGTGTTGTGTATAAGTAGTGTAGTGTGTTGTATAAATAGTTGGTTTACGCTTTTGTACGAATTATATTCAAATTGTGAGCATATATTTGCGGCACATGACGAAATATTTAATGAAATTCCAAATAACTCGCAAAGACTTGGTAGTGGAAGTCCTATGGAGGCTGCTTAGAGTAGCTGTTGTTGTGAGGAAAATAGCTAAGGTTTGCGTATAACGACAATGCAATAAATATTATCGAGAAACAAATTAATCTACATAATAGTTAATTTAAATGAACTTTTTTTTGCAATAAATATGAGGAAGCAATTGGTATGGTTCTGGGGAGCTTTTGGTTAGCAATATTTGGTAAATCGTACCTTTAGCTTGTACTTTCTTAGTTAGGTATAAACTTAGTACGATTTTTTCAATATTTCTTTAATCATTACATCAAGATTGTTTAGAAATAATTGTCGCAGCCTAGCTTCTAGTCTGCCATGTAAGAACCTGTGGTATTTTACAGTTCAGTTAGGCCGAACTAGGCCGATTACGTTTCGATTTGATTGAGCTTGAAATGAATTTGTGTTTTGGAGCCAGCTTTATTTTAGAATGCGCAGTAATTTTGATTCATTAATATTCTGAGAGTCTGAAATTCTGTCACTCGCATCCAAAGGTGTGGCTAAAGTACCAAGTTTTTCAGCGAATTGTTTTGGTTGCAAATTTCAAATGTTTTAGAGTTCCTTACGCCTTAATGTTGCTTTGTCGTTAGCCAAAGCCAATCAACGGCTTTAGAACGTCACAAGTTCGTCATTAATTGTTGCTTAATTTTTTTTTAAATGCACTTTGTTGAAGCTTCTATATCTCAGCCACTATGCTTTAGTTCTCTACTCACGTAAATCCAATTATCCACACTAGCATAGTATGCTTGGTTATTACTAAAAAAAATTGCAAAGTTTTGTTAGCCTCAGCTGTCACTTAGTTAAGCTCAACGTGATCGTTAGTCGATGACACCAGCGCCGCAGTCACTACAAAAAACCATCAATACAACTCTGTTAACTATACTTTCATTAACCCATTGTTGTTGTTTATATAACTTTTTCGCCGACTCTTGTCATCGTCTATTTACACGAATGTCACTTCTGTCAGCCCTGAACGTTAATGCCAGCTTATGATATTCGACATTTCGCTAACGATGAAAGAAGTACAGACTCTGAAGGAAGGCAAAAAATCTGGCAAGAATGAACAACAAAAAGTGCACTGTGTTTATTCCCTTTTTCGCGTTCAATCTTGTTGTCTTTCTATTTAATTTTTTTTTCCACGCTGTTGCCAGTTTTTTCGTCCACTGCTGCATTGTTTGTGTTTGCTGTCAAAATATTTGCGCGTTTGACATCATCGTCCAATGGCGTACATACATACATACGTGCGGCGTAAACGAAAATGACGTACGGACGGCGGCTTTGGTAAAAGGCTTCATCAGCTCACAGACATTGCGGCGGCGACCAGCAAACAAATGAATTCGCTTAGAGACTTTTCAAAGGCTTGAGATTTGTTGGTGTAATGACATGGCGTGCCTTTCGTCAATTACCAAATGAAGTCAAAGTGACAAAAATATCTAAATATTTACTCACATTTACAATTTTTATTGGTCCCAATAAGGTAATGAAATAGTTTTGGGCTTGGGTGTGCTGTTTTTTCTTATATTAGCTTGGGTATGAGATACAAATATATATTTATTTTTAGAACTTATATGTTTTAAAATACTGTGAAAACAGCTGTTGTTAAAGCTCTATGTGGTTATATAAAAAAACTCGATAAATTCAAATCATTTATATAAACTATTTTAGCTTTAGTATACTAAACTTTTCAGTTAAATTTTTGTTGCGAATACAGGATGAGTCTGCAATTCTCAAGTCGCTTATTAATCCTATAAGGTCCTTAATTCCTCCTCTTAAATAAACATTTTTCATATTTCTCAAACAATAATCACCTTCCCGGCAGCCGTCTGCAGAGTCTTTGGCGGCTTCTAATCTCTATCGTACCTGCCTATGGTTAGATTCGCGACGAAACACAGCTTTGTTGACCCTTTGGTTTAGTAGTTTGCAAATTAGATAAGCTTAGTTAATTGACTAATTAGTTTGGTAGAATAATACCTAGATAAAATAAAAGTTTTTGAACTGTTTGGCAGTTGATCGCATTCTTCGGGCCTGAGTTTACCGACTGGCTACTAGTTATCTCATGCAGTATTAATTTTTAATCCTGTGTGATTCGACTAATAAGAGTCAAACCATATTACTTTCGTTACCATGGAGTTGCGCCTTGGCATAAAAAGAAGTGATCAAAGTGGAAAATGGCATGCCGCGTACTGTCATAGATTGCTCCATTTATTTATCACATCAGCATAGTGCTCACAAAGTTATAAATATACTTTCTGGCCGACTTAATTTAGAACTAACTTGTTCTAAACAATAATTCTTTCTGCGCACCGTTTCATACACAACGAACACACTTGTTTACATTCATGTCCAGGGCCAATAATTACCCGAGCGACTTCCTCCGAGTCGGAATGTCTCAACCTAAACTTATTTCATATATCAAACCCAGAAAGTGACAAGCCAAATAGTTAGAATAGAACGCACAGCGTGAGACATGGCAATATAAAAGTAACAATTTAGTTGAAGATGGAAATTCCGTGATGTGGTGAAAGAGAAGAAAGTGTGAGAGCAGAACAAGAAGTGTGGTCAGCATAAAAGTAAGAAAACATAAAAAACAAAACGTGAAAAGTGTGCGTGACCTCAAAGGAAAAAGTGCTCATGAGCGGATTGGCAATGTTTGAACCAGCAGCGTGAGCAGTACCGCAAAAAATATGAGCTTCAAATACAGCTTACACTCATTTCCGACAGGGGCGCAGGCTTGTTACTCTCTTCTTATGCACGCTCCCGAGTCAAACTTTATAAAGTAAGCACCGAAGCAACCAATCAAGCAGCCGGTGTATGCCAACAATCCCGCCGAGTCGAGCCCGTTAAGAATGGGCAATTATGCAATTTGATAATATTTCATTGTAAGCAATAAATATTAATTATTTTCGAGTTGTTACTTTGGGCAGGAGCAACACAGCAGCGGAAATTGTGCGCTTTCAAGTGAGCAAGCGAACCAGCGCTGTGCAGTGAACGCTTGGCAAACCTGTCGTAAAGGGATGATGAAGTTCGTGGAACACTTGAAAGAAATTTATGAGATTTTGTCGAGAAGTGAAGTGAAATGAAATGAAATTTTACGTTGCCACAAAGCGCTTTAGCTGCTGAGCGGCTGCGGTGAAATGGGCTCTGCGACGAAGGAGTCTTAAGTTTGGCCGGTCGCTCCGGCGTAGGAAATCGGAATAGTAAGTGAGTGTGTGTGTGCTAAACGCTGCGCTGTTGGTGACCATTTCCTTTGCATTATGAGCTACGTACGCCCAAGCCGGGTTAACACGTTGTCCGGCCGGTTCGTCGGGCGCTCGGTCGCTTGCTTGACTGCTCGGTTTCACTTGGCTGATTTGCTGGCGCGCTACTTGCTACCACATGCTACATTGGTTGGTTGGTTCCGTGGTCACTCAGTGTGTTATCGCCTACAATCACACACGCATACACAAATTTATTTCTATTGCATTGTAACATTTCCTGCGCCTGCAGGCTGACATGGCAGAGGTCGAGTTCGCGGCGTTAGTGGTAGCCGTTACTTTGTTTTTAACTATATGCATGTGTGACGTTTGCTCGTTTTAAGGTTAACTTCGACGGAAGTTGCTGTCATATATCATAAACATCATATAAATATTGCTGTAATATTTATAATGCATACAACTGTTACACATGTAATCAGCACGAGACATGGAATGCGCTACCGTTACATACGAAACTATGTGGCAGCGCTTACAAGACCTATGCCGAGTCAAATTCTTAATGCTGAGGCTTTGAATAGATTTTTGAATAGGTATGTATATATAAGTATTCATATACAAACTTAGCGTCTATTATGCATAAAGCAAGCAGAGAAAATATTTATTACAAGAAAACCAAAACAAAATTAAAATATATTCCGTAGACTCCAAAAGTTGCCGTGTGCTCTTTATTTATTTTCTTGCATTTTTTTCATATTTACAAAACACAACTATCATAAACATAACGGTACTGCGTTGTGCGACAGCCCACAACTGCCTGTTTGACCAAGTTAATTAACAAAGTTAATGCTAAAAGGCCGTAAACATGCCAAAGTGTGCCGTTTAAGCAGTTTACATATTTGTTACTTTTGCGTTTTCCCCCAGAGGTCAGCGTTGACGCTGATTGTGTGGCACAGTTTGACGGAAATTGTGAAATTTCTAATAGATTTATTTGCTCGGTATTAGGGTACCAACATGTCAGCAGTCTAATTAATGATATCGAAGAAACTTTTCGTGAAAAACGAAATAACAAAAATATAAACCAAAATGTTTAGGCTTTTCTACTTCGTCTGAATTTGAGCGTAGAACAAATTAATTAATCATAATATTAAATGTTTGTATGTATTTGAGGGTATACGTGTATATTATAAACTTAAAAAAAATTTGATTTTATCGCAAAGATTTAGGTAATAATTTAAGAAATTATGAGATTGCGTATAAAATGACAATTATAAGATTTAGAAAATGAGTAGTTCCCATAAGCTTGAGTCTTGTCTATATTGATCAATCTTCATAAAGCGATATTTTATTAGTAGCCTAAAAGAGTTATCGATATAAAATCTTATCGACTATTGATTAAAAGCAGTATGTGCTAATAAATTTGTCTGCTATATATTTTGGATTATTATTATTATAATAAAATACCGTATTTTCATAAAATTCCTTCTTGTTTTTTTTCTAAATGTTGATAATACTTAATACTTCGAAAAAGGTAAAAGTACCGTTATATGCATAAGAATTCAAGTACTGTAAATTTTTTAATTCAAATTGTTATTAATTTTTATTTCGATTAATTTATTCGTTTGAATTAACTTTCAAACTAATTTATTTTCAAGTAATAAAATGATCGGTTTACCGAATAAATTTTCCTTGTAGCCTTGCTATGCTTTAATTTTTTTTTAACAATCAACATTGCTCGAAAAATCATACCAAATATAAAAATTTCGATAACATTTGCTTTGTTGAAATATCGATATATTCGATTAACATATCGTACATCGATTTTTTTTTAACAATCAACATTGCTCGAAAAATCATACCAAATATAAAAGTTTCGATAACATTTGCTTTGTTGAAATATCGATATATTCGATTATCATATCAATATGAATTTTAAATTCGGAGCCGCAAGTTTCTAACAACGATTTTTTTAGTTATTTACATACGTTTCGCATATATATTTTCGCATGTAAATATTTTATGTACTATATTTGTACAAAACCACCTTAATCACTTGTCACCGCTCACTCTTATTGCTGCTACTCTAACTAAACGAAACGAATAGCAAACAAAAAAGATTGTCTTACCAAGAAATAATGAAATTGTTGCTAGTTAACCACAAACGAAGTGCAAACTTCCGCTTCGCATAAAGCATCCGAGACACTGACTCGGGCGCAACCACGCTCAACACACATACATACAAACACTTAAAGAATAAAGACACCAATGCTGCTCACCGCTCGGCGTTGCTTTTGCAGCAGGGAAGGAATAGCAAAAGTGCAAAAGTGCCGTTAGCAACAAATCTATCAACTCAACAACTAAATCAACAGTGCAGCACGAAGCGACAGGCAGCATGCCAGTGGGGAAGGAAGGAAGGAAACAGGATGGCAGTAAGTTCGAGCAGGAGCATTACTTCGGAAATTACATGGTAACATACTAAATACGAGCGCATAAAGAAATTAAAAGAAATGTTTGCACTTCGTTGCAACTGGTATGTGCCTGCCTGCCTGCCTGTGTGTGTGTATGTCGTGTTGTTGTACAAAGTGTGTGGCATAAAGAATGACTTTATTATAGAATGTATTACAATTTATCTCGTTGCTTTTTAGGGGTGTGGTTGAAAAGAAATAATTGCGTTGCAACAAAATGTAATGACTGACGTTTGAAAGGATATATGAAAGGGTGCTTTTTGTGCGGCGGATATGCACACAGGATGCACCAGCTAACAATTTCATTTCAAAGCTAACTCGCTTAGTTGTGGTGTGTGGGGCGAGCGTTTATATAAGTGTAACCTTGGTTCGAATAATTGCAATAAATTTACAGAAATCAACAAAAAAAAAATATTTTGCGTTGAAGTTTGGAAAAATTAAAAGTTAAAGAACTCCGGCAGGACCCAAGACTGCAGTATATCATTAAGCTGGAGCAGCTTTTACTGAACTTTGAAAACAGGTTAGCATTTCTGGTAGCGAATTTCTTGCTACAGCCGTTAATTTTAGAAAAACTGTAGTTAAATTTATAAACTTCAATAATTTTTGAACATTAATGTCTGCGAGATAGATATTTCATGCTGTGTTGCGCAGCTTTTCGCCACGTCTGCAGACATGTTCTAATTTATATCGTATTTCAAGGGTTCAATTAAACTTTCAATTTTCATAAACCTTCATAAATAACATGGAATCAACTGTCGTGTGGGTCGCTTTTTAATTCAACATCGAGTTGTATGCATATTTTACAAGCTCCACTTACTGAAAGAAATAATAAAATTTTCTCAATAAATTCCTTACATACACTTATGGGACCAAGAAATTAATTTACTTTTTAATCTGCTGCACGCAAATAAATAAATAAGAAAACTAAGAAAAAAGCAAACTTTGCAAAGAATTCATAGATTTTGCAGACATTTTGTTGCCAGCTGGGGACTAACTGTGGCCAAACTAATGGCGGCGTATTGAAAGCGCAAAAAAAAAAAGAAATAACAACAAGAGGCCGAAAAAAAATTTAAATTACCTAGAAAACCATTTGTGGAGGTGCTAGGAAATGGAAATTTATGATATATTACCACATTCACAACATTTGTTGCCAATTGCGACAAAAAGCGACAAGAAGAAGCTCCCAACAGACTCGTTTCCAAGGCTATGAAGTGTTTCTTGCACACACATATATACACACACACACATGTAGTCGCTTAACAACAGCTGAGATAACTACTTTGTATGTGTAACACAAACACCTAGAGAAATGTATGTATGTACGCATGTATTGGTATAACCGGCAACAGCTTGAAATCCTGGTGACACCGAAAAGCGGCTGAAAGCAGCAAAAAAATTATTAAAAAGCCGAAACCTCGAAGACTGAACGGGCGAGTTCAGCACGCCAGGCGCACAAACGCAGTGAATGAAAATTTCAACAATAAATTTGCATTTTTTGTTCACGCGCCGCGCATCACCCGACCTACTTGCCGCTGCGCGCCGCTCATAAAAGTAAAATGGAATTGAAAGCAGGATAGATTGCCTGCTGGCTGACTTCGTTTGGGCGTTTGAATGTGGCGTTTAGTTTTTACGCTGTAACGCCGCTGAAACAGCCGGTGCGGCTCACACACATGCTCACGCGCCCACAGCTATCCTTGCGCTCCTCTTTTGCGCACAAATTGCAGCTGTGTCGTTAGTACCCCACACCGGTCTGACGATATGCTGCTTCTTCCACGTTCATTGCTTCTGCTCTTCCTTAGTCGCCGCTGCCACTTCAATTGTCTAAGAGCGCCGCAATTGCGTAGCTGCCTACTATTATGGGCACTTTCTACATCCATTTTTATATCCTTCAGCTACATATTGCTCACAATGTTGTTGTTGTGCGGCTTTAGCGCTTTTGTAGCGGCAACGTAAAAATGCTAAAAAGTTTGCTGCTGCTTTTATTTCAACCTTCCACTTTCAAGTGTCGCTACCAATCACACACCACTACGCGTGCTGCCACCGTCGCTGCGGAAGTGGGGGGCATTGAGAGCGTTTTATTCCAATTTAAATAAAAATTCTGTTAAATTTTTAATAGAAACTCGTAAATTAGATGCGGCATTAAAAATTATACAACACCACTAGTACGTGCGGGTATGCAAATTATGCACAGCGCAAAAAATTCTCGCACTGTTTAAAGGAAAATTCAAGTTGGAAAATATGGCGGAGTTGTGTCGCATAAACCAAAAGTTGCCATGTGCTTGTGTAGTTGGCGCTTAGGCAGCATTACTAGGCAGGACATCTTCCAGCATATGATTGAAATACGTTGGTGCAAAACTTGATTATTTAAGTGAGAAGTCCATAAATTTATGAAATATGTCTAGTGCTGCGTTTCTATTCTTTTAGTTTGTGTTTTTTAGCCATATTATCAAGCCAAGTTTCATATCCGGAATTGGTCGCTATGTGACTACCTTCCACAAAACAAGCAGTGCTTGCTTAGTCTTACAGTCTTATATACGATAATTACCTACGGATTAGCAAGATCTTAAATCTTAAGAGTAGAGTTCCTTTACGGCTTGCGCTTAGACCATACCAAAGCTTTTATACTATTTGTTATATAGCTGATATCTTTGATTCCTGCCAATGTTAGACTACCAAATCTAATAAGAGACCAAAATAAACAAGATTTATGACAGATCTTCGAAATGTGCCAACTTAAATTAAATAATTGCGATTAGTTTACCAATAGTATGGTTTGTGTTTTTCGAACCTAACTTTGATCTGAGCTGGCTTCCAACTTGTCGAAGCATGACCACGGAGATTTTACTTAAAATAGTTATTTTAAGAGCTTTATTCAACCAAAAATTCCATAAGAGTCTTAAGCTGTGTCATATCTTGAATTTAGCACAGATCCCAACACTGCCGCAACACTCAATCGAATGAAAAATATTCTTGAATTCTGCGCGGTTAGCAAAGCAATAGACAATCCATTATTAGTCATGTAAAATTGCCTCAAAATCAAGATCCATTAATGTATGGAACGAGACTTAACAACATATTTATGTAAACTGAGTTTTCACTATAATTTGCATGGAAACGTTTTGAACTTTGAACTTTCTCGAAAGCTCATATTTCGCATGCATTGCCTAATAATCCAGTAGGTGCAACATCGGTGTATTATTACCACCAGCATACAATATATCAAACACATGTGAAAGCTCTAATTGTGTATCGTAGCTATGTAGATTGTGTAGTCAATCGCAGTTGGAGGGCGAAATTGAACTGTTGCTTATTGCTGAGTTGCGTTGAGCTGAGAAATAAGTGCTGCTTAGGTTTACCGGCAGGAAAAGGAGTAGCACAATAATTACAAGCCATGTCCATGCCAGGCTAAGTCAAGACGAAACGCGACGTACAGAGCACAGCTGGGGCGAGCAATCAACAACGCAGGCAGGCAGGCAAGCAAGCAGTCATTCTGATGGACGGTAAGTCGGTCGACATGCTGACTTGCAAGGGAAATGCAAAACCCATCATTACAGTAGTCACTCCAGCGGAAGTGATGGTAAGGCAGAGCAGTAGAGCGCACAAGTAATGAAGCTGAGGCGAACATACTTGTAGATGAACGTGGCTGATGGACGTTGGCGGCGATGAGGGCAACGTAATGAAAACGAGTTGAGACCATTTAACAAATACAATTCCCACTTGGGCCGCTACAGAAATCATAGCACAAATGATGATTGCAGTAACAGCTGACGACATCAGTTGGGGCGACGCTAACGAGTACTATGAGTCAACGATGGCGCTTTATTGCAACACTGCTGGCGATTACCAGCAGATAGACATATGTACATACATACATACACGAGCGAACGGCAATCAACTGAGAAACATAATAATTTTGCATATCGACGAAAAGTACGCAAAAGAAACGCTTGCAAAGAGAGCGGTTGCGAGGGTAAGCGGTTGCGCAAATCAGCCAGCAAAGGCTTCGTGACAACTTGCTACACTGCAGCTCGAACAGAGTACGGAAAAGGCGTACGTGTTGGGTGGCAGAGCGCCACTCAAAGGCGGCGTAACTTTAAAGGTACCACCCTACGACAGAAAAAAATCTAAGGAAATATAGTTGGCAGTGCGTTGACAGGCATAAGTCAACAACTCAGTACTTACACTTCAATGGCAGCAATAAAACTATACACCAACAATAGGCGAGGAAGCGGCAGCGCCGTTGTGACTTTGTGAAACTAAAGTGCGCCAATTATAATGTAAAATATAGAAACTGTTACTGTTGCAAAAAACAAAAAAAAAAGCAAAGGAATCTCGAAACAAAGGCTTAACGCAGCTGTGCAGGGAGCGTGCGCACGGCAGAGGGTTAAACGTAATGGCGTCTGTACTGTAAAGGGTGTTGCCTTTGTATCGCACAAGAGCAGCATACCTAATGAACAAAGTCACACAACATCAGGGGCAGCATTTATGTGGAACCATTTTTTAGATATTTTTCTTTTTCGCTTATTTGCGTTTAGTAAATCCTCTTTTGTTACACAACTTTTGCTTTTGTTTATTTTTTTATGCCAACATCGTGTGTGTTAGTGCGTGGCTCATGTCGTCCGAACTGGCATTATGCACGCACCATTAGACGCCTTTGCGTGTGTGTAGTTTAGCTGATATCTTCGTAGTGCCGCTGAAAAGGGTTTAGAGTGCGTTGTTGGACGGCGTGGAGATAGGCGAATCATTTGTATTGCTTTAACAAGCATCGCTGCTATTGTTTCTCTACGCCCACTTGCTGTACCGTTGTTTTTGCTATGCGTTTGTGTTGCGCCTCTTTCTAAGCATCTTTTGTTTTTATATTTCTATCTTTTTCCTCTATTCTGCTAGCGTTCACGCATTGTACTTTATGAAGGCAACCTTTCGACTTTTGGCTTTTACGTTTTTTTTAATGCATAAAGGCAACCGTGACTTTTCTTGATAGCAAAATGCTTTACAAAAGTGTAAGTATGTATGAATATTTGTGTTAGTTAAATATGAGATGCACTTTAACGGAAGCTGCTCCTGTAATCAGTGGATTAAATTTAGAATGACAGACAGTTTTTCTTGGAAAAAGTGGCAGCATATACCAAACATTTTTTTTTACCAAATTTACTAGTCTACGTACAAGTTATGCATGTTTTATGCATTCTTACTATGTCTCCGAAAAATACCTAATCAGTTAGAGATTTTTATATAAGGTGAAAGTAAGGTACAATTTGCTGAGGCAACATTTCTGCTCTCCCGCTCGTCAACTCATAAAACAAGCAAATACAACCGGTAAGGTATGCACTTAACGGTAATATTATTGCTAAGGACCCCGCCCTACAATCACACAAGCAGCAGACCATTTGCGCAAAGCGGCAGCTATTTGAAAATATTAAGCATTCATCAGCAGCATGTTTGAGCATTTGAAATGCTTTTACTTTTCTATTTAGATTAGTTGTTACAGTTTAGATACACATCTAGTAAACACCATAAATTTGGCTCCCTCAAACACACCGCCTTCATCTCGGTGTTAAGTTTCTATTATAGCATGCAAGTATTTGCTTTGTATTATCATATGAAATGCTTTCTTTATTTGTCTAAGCTAGGGTATGCTTGAAAATTTGCATTCTGATTATCCTTTCGGACTGTGAAATGGTTTACATTGAGCACGTTTCATTTTGCGCTTGTTAGCAATTTTCAGGGCAGCGTTTATCCGATAGGCGAACTGCTGGTTTGGTTTGTTGCGATAAAAACAATAGTCATCCAACTAAAAAGTGCCATGTTATGCGCAAAAAAACTATAAGGATACAACACAACTAATGGTGATAATACATAAAGCATATGCTTTGAAAGCTTTGAAAAAGCTAAAGTTGCAAGCTCTTTATATATTTCGTTGAATTTAATCATACTGTTAGCTGCCCTGTAAGTACTCACAACTACCACTCAAGAGTAAAAACTTATGCTTCAAACAATCACCGACGCAAAATCGTGAACCGTATCAGCTGATACGACCGATCTTATGCCAGATATTTTGTAGTAATTAATAAATAAATCCGAACATATTTGAAATAATCTTAAAATAAATCAAAAACACAGTCGCATATATTTACTTATAAATAGGTAGACTATTTTTATACTCTCGCAACCTGTTGCTACAGAGTATAATAGTTTTGTTCACCTAACGGTTGTTTGTATCACCTAAAACTAATCGAGTTAGATATAGGGTTATATATATATAAATGATCAGGAGGAAGAGACAAGTTGAAATCCGGGTGACTGTCTGTCCGTCCGTCCGTCTGTCCGTCCGTCCGTCCGTCCGTCTGTCCGTCCGTCCGTGCAAGCTCTAACTTGAGTAAAAATTGAGATATCTTTATGAAACTTGGTAGACATGTTTCTTGGTACCGTGAGACGGTTGGTATTGCAGATGGGCGTAATCGGACCACTGCCACGCCCACAAATCGCCATTAATCAAAAACAAATAACTTGCCATAACTAAGCTCCGCAATAAGATACAAGACTGTTATTTGGTACACAGGATCACATTAGGGAGGGGCATCTGCAGTTAGAACTTTTTTTTAAAAAGTGGGCGTGGTCCCGCCTCTAATAGGTTTAATGTGCATATCTCCTAAACCGCTAATGCTATAACAACAAAATTCACTAGAATTTTATCTCTGAGATGGTATAAATTGGCTTTATAGGAACCGCGTTCCAAATTAGACAGTGGGCGTGGCACTGCCCACTTTTAGGTGAAACCCCATATCTTGAGATCTGCTCAGCCGATTTCAACCAAATTCGGTGCATAACGTTCTTTTCATGTTTCTATGTCATAGTGCGAAAATAGGCGAAATCGGACTACAACCACGCTTACTTCCCATGTAACACCATTTTCAATTCCATCTGATTCTTCCACTTTCCACTATGCAAATCAGGTAACAATGATTATATCGGGGTAAAACTTTGCGTAAATAATGCAATTAAAGTATGCCACCTTGCGGCCAAAAATTTGTGTAAATCGAACCAAAACTGTTCAAACCCCTAAGTACTAAATATGTGGACCCCAGTGCCTATAGTTGACCTTCTACCGAAAATATCAGTCAATACACAAAGAAATCTCAAACGAGTATACCATTTGACGTTGCGAGAGTATAAAATGTTCGGTTACATCCGAACTTAGCCCTTCCTTACTTGTTAATAGTTGGGCTTTAGTTTTGAGCTTTTACATTATGAAAATTATTATAAATAAAAACTAAATGTGTGAAAAATCGTGTATACAAATAGAACAATGGCAACATTGGTGAAAAAAAAAACAAAAGAGAACAACTGATTTCTGCGTTGCAACTACGGGCATAACTTTTGACAAATTTGGTTTGACACGGTAAGTACGGGAGGCACAAATGTCGCTGACTGTTTGAAGCATTGTGCTCTCTGTTAACAAATAATTCGAAGTGAGCAACTCTTTGAATGAAAATTAAAAAAAAAACGTGTACTGTCTACGTAGTAAATCTGGTAAGCAAATTATAAAAAGAATTCTTAGAGTTTTTGGAGGCAAAAGTTTATGGTTTTCAGTTTTGAAATACAGTTTATGGAACTGCCGACCGATATGTAAGTTTTCGATGGAGGTGTGCTAACAAAGTCTTAAAAAACACTTATTTGTGTAAGTCGTCTAGTTAAATGGGAGCCACAAACTGTCACTTGATAAACGGTGAGTATGAAGAAATACATGTCTCATAGTGAAATTGAGGCACACAAAATTATGTTAGCCTTTTCCAAGCGGGCTCTCTACCTCCATCTATAATTTTCTTCGCTCGAAATTTCAAATGCTCAATGCAGCGTCGGCCATTTCAAGTCACTGATTTGGTCGAAGATCTATTCAAACATACACACACATACCAATATATTATATAAATAGCAATCACTATTTATGAAGTCCATTTCTATGGTTCATTCGTTCGTTTATTTGTTCGTCACTCAATTCTGTAGTTTTGTACTGCTGTTCATTACGGTTTGAGGGTTAGAAACAAAAGCGGCACTCAAACTGCTGCCCATCCAAGGCAACGGCGTCGTAAATGCTGCTAAAAAGGTTACTGGCACCATAAGGAATACAATACTTGCTTACTTACTCGCTTGTTATTCTACGAGTTTATACAAATATTACAAACATACATACATATTAATGTAACTGAGCCGTTCCTCAACAGCCGCGTCTTCGTCTGTATCTTCGTCTTGAACTTCAGCTGCTGTTGCTGCGCATTTCCTTTAGCTTATTTGTGCTGCGTAGCATTTCTTACTATTGACTATTTGGTTTTTGTTGTTGTTGGTTTTATTTAATTTTTTTTGTTGTTGTTGCTGTTAGGTTGCTTGCCACTATTGATAAGAACAATGGGATCCATTGTGCCCATATTGCAGTAGATCGCAGTCACTTTTTCGATTGGATGGGCACTTGGCAGCAGTGAGAGTGGTGGGTTAGAGAGAGAGAAATAAGGAGTGGTAGTGTGAGCAGGAGCTGTAAGGTGTTTGTTTGTTTGGTTGTCTTGTTTTCAACGGCAACAGTGGACGCACCAGTATTTGTATGCAGAATGCTTGGAAATTTATGGACGCACTTAAAGCGATAATAACAACAAAAGCAACAAACAAAAGTAACAATAGTGCCCTACTGATACAATGGGGCGAAACTTAAGTTGAAAAGTCACTCATTCATTCCTTCATTCATTGAGTCCAGTTGGTGTACCGCTGTTTGAATGCTCCACCGACTGGAAAACCATAAAGTTAAGCCAAAGAAATTGGTATGCTTTATAACCGACATACATATACATATACATATACAACTTATGTATATACCGACTGTGTGTGTGTATGTGCGTATACTGGTCACAGCCTTGTAATTTTACTGGCTTCATGCACCCTCCGCTATTTAATAGCCTTGTATAAGCTCTTGCTATTCAAAAGTAATACTTCAGTGGAAATTTGTAGTTGAAATGCGCAACAGTTTTGTGATTTTCCGTTTAACAATCGTCGATATGAATGCCAATCTGCAAGTCCGTCATTCAAGTTGACGCCTGAAATGCTTCACACACACACATAGACACAAAAAGTTGAAGAAGCATAAGGCGCCTGCTCGAAGTTGGTCGGGGTTGCGTTGTTATCCGCTTGCTGCCCGCTAATCAATCAAAGGGAGTGATGAACCCACTAGCAGGGCGTACAACTCGTTAGCATATCTGATATCATTACTCGCATAACAACCATATATACATACATATATATAGGAAAGGGAAAATGGTGATTTCCAATGAAATGATTTTTAAACTTCAAATCACCACAGCTTTTGCTCCAAGTTTAATGTAGCGGAAAATATTGCGAATTTAAGTTCATATTATACACATACGTGTGTATACATATATAGACAGATATAAGAGTTTGAGCGTTAGATAAATGTTTAATCTCTAAAGTTTTGTAACTCCTGAAGATGATTGTGACTACCGAAGAGATTTCAACTGGCTCAGCTACTAAACTGTTTTATAGTCTGCAGGCTGTTTCCCTGCCAACTGTTTTCGATTTAAGAAAGCGAAAATTAATTAATACAAAAAACATTAATTTCGGTTGCACCGAAGCTGGAATACCCTTCACAAATAACAAAGTTTCTTGATTTTGTTTAGTTTGTATGACAGCTATATGCTATAGTAGGGCGATATAGAAAGTTTCTTCAGACGTTGTAGCGTTGTCTTAGCAAATGATCTATACTAAATTTTCTAAAGATATTATATCTGGAGAAATATTACAAATTTCCACGCAAGGACTTGGTTCCGATCGTTCAGTTTGCATGGCACATATACGCTATAGTAGTCCGATATAGAAAGTTTCCTTAGACATCGTAGCGCTATCTTAGAAAATATGCTTCACCAAATTTCGTAAACATATCTTGTCAAATGATAAGTTTTTCATATAAGCACTTGATTCCGATCGTTCAACTTGTATGGCAGCTATATACTATAGTAGTCGGTTATCGGCGGTACCGACAAATGTACAGCTTCTTGGGGAGTAAACAACGTGTGAAGAATTTTATATCGATATCTGAAATACTGACAGACTAGTTTGCGTATATACAAAAAGACATACGGACGTGGCTAAATCGACTCAGCTCGTCAAGCTTTATATTTATATACATTTTGTGGGATCACTAACGGGTTTTTCTGGGAGTTACAAACTTAATATACTCTATTCAGGATATAATAAGGTCATAATGGTACTACGACAGCAGCTTATACTGAACTTATTATTGATATCTCTATCAAGTTCTTGCGAGAATACAGAAGAAAGTATCTACCGTTTAAAGGAACTCAAAACCACTAACAAATATTACTTTGTTGCTGGTATAAACAACCAATATAACAAAGGTTGAAAAAATCCGGTTTCAAAACATTATAAGAGGCCCATTGTGATACCACCAGGACTAATATTGTAGCACTCTATTGTCTCTTCTCTGAAGCAACCGATGCTTCTGATGAAGTTCATCAGTATAAATAGTTTTATATAAGCAACTTCCGGAACGCCATCAAGGAACCCTCAACCGATAGCTACGTTCGCATAGAAGATGTTTTACTCTATTCTTCTACCTCCTGATAGCTTCTATAATAGTCGTTGTGAGGTACACCTAGCCAGCTGGCATGTCTACCAATTAGACACTGACATGTTAGTACTCTGGAATAGCTGTGCTTTAACATATTTTTTTTACTCTTTACTCCAATACTGTTAAAACCAGGCTAGTGCATAAGCGCTGATTAAAGTTTTTCTCACTCACTTGACAACTTAACTTATCTTGTTGTTCTGCGTGTCTTCTCTCTCTAAGAAGCCAACATTTTTTTGCATAAACCAGACAATGTTGTTCGCTTATCCTTTCGATATAAGAGTTGTCGATATTTAAACACGTTATAAATTCGGTTATTTATTGTATATAAATGTAAATAAAAAATATGTCGTTGGAGTCGTACAACTTTAACGATCTTCTAAGGCAGATTTTAGTATGTAAGGTTGTGCAATGCCACATCACCGCACTGATTGCCATGTAACCACTTAGCAACAGTTAATTATCTGTTTTGGATCAGCTATAGCTAATTCCCTATCAATATATAAAATAATTTTTTAGTTTCCGGCAAAGAAAGTAGATAATATCAAAGAGCATACAGAAATATTTGATATAATTTGAAACGTTAAAAAATTTTCAAACATATTTACTGCCCCAAATAATTCAATATCACGCTGTAACCCTTTTCGTGCATTTTAAAACAATTTAAAGGGTTCTCGCTCGTAAATGTCAAATCCTCATGACTCAATTTAAATATTACCGAAAGACGCTCTGCCTATTCCAAAAAAAAAACAACAAAACGGGTAAGCTGCGTAACAGAATTAATTTTATGGCAATTTTTGTTGTGCTATGTTTGCATTTGCGCATAATATATGTACGTATGTAGGTGAGAATTGTGTAGCATACAAACAAACATATACACCACAACCCTATATATACTTTATGTTAATCTCGGTAACATTTTGCAATGTAAAAAGCGAGCGAATTGTATAAATTGACAAAAGTGAAGTCGTAAAATTGTGGAAAAATCGCTATATAAGTGTTTCGGTGACGCTCGCAGAGGCCATTGGGAAATCAGCGGAAAACGCTTTGTGACCGCTGCATTATAGTTGTAGCGCACCGTTAACATTTATGTCACCAAATGACTGACAGCGTAATTTAATGGTGGTGGAATTAGGATATTTAGCATACACATACACACACACACATACATGGGTGCATGTGGCATGGATGGTATGGCCGCGCAGTTAAATTTCGATTGACTGACTGACTGCGACAGTGAAAGCAAATTGAAATAAAAAAAATACATCATAAAAGTGATATTTGATTACAACAACGTAAAAAGTGAACCAACAGCAATGAGACAGCGGGAGTAGAAGGCAAAAAAAAATAATAATAAAAGGCAGCAGCGCTTAAGAGATCACCAGCGGCACCAAAAGCTGTAAAAACACAATAACTTAAACGATTTCAATAATAACAAGAAAGCACAAAAAGAACAACAACAACAACTAACTACAGGCATAAACTTTAACGCGCGCAACGTTTTTCCCCTCTCTTAATCATTTCACTTTCGTGTGACGAACCGCTTGCTGCGACACGTTCGACAATTCAATTGACAGCCAAAGCGTTTGATAGCGCAGTTGTTGTTGTTCTTGTTAAGTGCCCAAAATTCTTTTATAACCATTAGAAAGGGTTATTTTGCTTGCGAAAGCTTTCATATAAGTTTTTAATGATTTTAAAAGTGCTAACTTTTTCTCTGTTAAGCTCAGAAAATAAAAAAGTCGTAAAAGCGTTATATGCTCCCAAAACTTATGTATGTAAATTTAGATTTTTATCGCTTTATTTTTGTGCAAATGCAATAGAAATGTGGGACTACAGAGGTTTCATAACGCTTTCCATGTTGACAATGTTACTATTTGGAAAAATATGCAAATGTGTGCTCAGCATAATGTATGTAAATGCCAGTTAAAGTTGAGTAAAAGCGAGCAGCAAGATTTGAAAGCAGCAGGCTGTTTATTTCTAGTGCAAAGTGTCGCATTGCCAACTAAAATATGCAGCAGCAAAATAATACAATATATAACTCTGCGTAAGATTCGTTCTAAATCTGCTGCGCGCCGTAATGTAGGCAACACTAGTTTCTTGTGCGCTATTTTATCTAGTTCAATAATATTATTATACAATTTCAAATATTCCTTTAATATATTTTTAACTTCAAAGCTTATTTTGTTATATTTCGATTTCTTCGTTTAGCAAACCAGGATTTTATAAAAAACATGTTATATGCCTAATTAAGGTAATACTAAGTATTTCTCTCATGCATAGTGTTTAGGTATTTCTATTTGTCACAGAACCCCTTAAATATATTGTATTTTTTCGCAAATCTAGTAGATTTTTCTTTACTGCTTAAGATTTATTTAATTAGTGGTTAGAGAGCATAAGCGCCTTCTGTAACAGAAGCGGTGCTCAAATAATATGTTTAATGTCTCAAAAATTTTTCTTCTTCACTTCCTTATTTGCTGTTAACAAGAAGAAAGTAAAATTTTTCTTTTTCAAATAGTCTTTTAGGGCGAACTAGCTTTTTCGGCGCTACGTTAGGTTTGTTTTTTCGACATACTGAGTCTCTCCGGCCAAGTCCCATACTTTTTGACAAGATTTTCAAGAAATACAACTTTCAGACAGTAAAACAGAGTTAGGTTAGTTTAGATTAGGTTGAAATATTTATACTGGATCACAAGACCTTAACAGATGAGAAAAGCGCTATGAGCCTTTCACAAATTTGTTGCGACGACTAATGCCAGGGTATACGGCATATAAAGAGATCCTTTTTCTTATTGTCCTTTAGCAAAATTTGTCTACAAAAGCTTTCTAAATTTTCCAGCACAGCTAATAAACTATAAATTTTTGTTAATACCCGTCGAAACGAATCAAACACTTGTTCGACTTGCTTACGCCCATATTCCTACGAGTACGATTTGGCACATTGATAAAAACAGTAGAAAATTTATTTTATCAAACTTAGTAAAGAGATTCTGCTATATAGCTCGTATCACTCGTATTTCTTCGTAGTTAAAATTCGCTACAACTTTTTCTCAGCAACTTTTTTAATGCTCTTAAGTCCAGTGTTACACGCTTATTCGCTTGCCCATCAATTAGTGTCTGCAATGACTTCCATATGCAAATTCGACTGTGGACGCTAACTTGCAGCGACACTCATATATGTAACTGCCAAATCAATTTACGCCAACAGAAGTGGCCAATAATTTTTATGCAAATTGAAAAACGAACGAGGGTTCCGACATGCGCACCGAGCGGAGGGCAAACCAGAAAAAACGTTAACTTTGGTTGCAACGCAGCTAAAATACCCTTCACAAATACCTCCAAAATATACCTCACCTGAACTTTAATTCGATCGATCAGTTTGTATGGCAGCTAGGTATATGCGGTAGTGACTTGATCTGAACAATTTCTGCGGATATTACATTGTTGCCTTGTAAAAAAAACCCATGGAAAATTTGGTGAAGATATGCCCCCAAATAAAACAAATTTTCCATACTAACACTTAATTCAGAACGCTCAGTATGTCAAATTTCGGATTGATATCTCAAAAACTTAAAGACTAATACGCGTATATACAGATATACATAAAACGGACGGACATGGCTAAATCGACTCATGTGTCATGCGTATATATACCATATTTTATAGGGTCTCCACCGTTTCCTATTATATGTTTGACACTGCATGACCTGTACAGGGTATAAAAAGCAAAAGAAATAAAGGGCTTGGACATCGTACCGTGCAGCCATTACGGGCAACTTGCTGCCATAATGGCCAACTTGAACAATTGGTAATACAATTACGATAGCTGACTGACTGGCAGTGCAATATGAGCTCTGTGGCCAGTGGACGCTCGCCACCGGACATTCGGCAGTGGTTGTCAGCAAAGGCAGCCGCAGCGCTTGCAGCATAACTAGCTGTGAGCTGTCGTAGTGGCGCACGGCTGCACAAACGATTTTGAGCGTTTCAAATACTTTGGCCGCAGAGTATTGCCACATATTGCAAATGTAATTGTATGTGACATAAGAAAAGTAGAAATTGCTTTTGCATTTTACCGAAACGCCAGCACAGCTCCCAATTCTAGTCACTGCTGTCAGCTTAGTTTAGTTACACATACTTGTGCTGTTGTTACTTTGGTTTTTGCGAAATTTTCAATTTGCCTCAATTTTGATTGTATCATTTGTGGTGCTTATTTGTTTTGGCTTTTTGCTCGCTATGCAGCTTATTGCATTTTCATAGTTTTCCGACACTTGCTGGCGCAAAACTTGCCACTCAGGTCGGTGCTACGCTCCCTAAGGAGTTTATCGCAAGCAATGCTTCCGTTTGCGCCATTATTGACGTTCTTATCGTTGCGTTTTTCAAAAGCTATATAACTCACACACACACACACATAGGCACACACACAAACAATTTGTTTTTTTTTCTTGTTCAATGCCAAACAGCTTGTAAATATAAAGCCATCGGTGGGGGCAGGTAAATCGAGAAGTTGGAAAAATCGGATTTTAACTGCCAACTGTCATGCTTGTCAAGTGAGAATACTCAAGCCGGCTCAAGTGGAGCAAAGCACTGACTACTTCTAGGCAGGCAGACAGCCACGCACGACGAGCATGCCGACACCGTAGCACTGCGGCGCGCTCGTACTGGCAGGTGCTGGCACGCTACACAGCAAACAACAACCAATATGCATATGCGATGGTCTACACACACAGCTACACATACACATGTGCATGCAATTCTGGCTAAACTGTTGCGGGGTCTTCGAAGCGCAATAGCTTCAGCGACTACAGCGGAAGTAACAGCCAAGTCACCAAGGCAGTACATGTGATATATTGCGTGGTACAAGTATGTGTGTGTGTGTGTGTGCATTTGTGGTCGTGTCGGTTTTTCATATCACCAAAGTGTCAACGACGTTTGTCGCTGTTGTTGGCGGCGCGCTGACTGTGTCTACTGCTTGTTGTTGTTGCCGCCGCGCTATCCAATTTGTACCGTTGACTTTGGCTTACGCTTTGCGGCGTTGTGAAAATAATTTTGTTCAGCGTCTATGTTTGTCTTTGACTCTAATGCGCATTGTTTCTGCTTGCGTGTGTGTGCATGTATGTGTTTATATATGTGTGTGTCCTAACTTATTTTGTTTCCTGTTTTACTTGCCACAGTGATGTCCTTGTGCTGTCATTCATCGTTTTTATTTTCACTCGCATTGGTTGTTGTTGTTCTCGTTGTTGTTGGCAATTTAAATTTGACACTCAAATTGACGCAAGACACGCAAATAGAATTGTTGCAATCTAAATTGGTGACAACACCAAAACCAAACAATCAACGTGTAGCTAGGACCTTACCAACCTGACAGGCACAACAACAAACAGCTAACCTACCAATCTCACAACTAGTCAAGTCATCAACTTACTTCAACGCATACGACTATGCAGTCACACAAACATATATGCACAACAGTAGTGTATACAAACATGTCGTCGACAAATCAAGAAATGTGATTAACCGAGTGACACAGCGGCGAGACGCAGGCAACAATCGCTGTAACTGTTATAAGTCACAACAGTTAGATAGTGAAGTTATACAAGTAGTGACGCAAAAGGGTAGGTGTATGCATGATAAGGAAAAAATGAGGGTCTCGAAAAAGCGCACAAGGAAAGGCACTTTACTAGAAGCAGGTTGCGACTGGTTTCATATAAGACTGTTGCATTTTCCCAAAACGTACTCTAGGTTCTGCAAATCGAACCTAACGCGCAATCACTGTGTCTTAATGGATGAGCAGAGTGTCGGTTCCTAACTTTATTTTCTTCGTTTATAGTTAGTTGAACTGAGCAGCAATCTACTTGCTTTCAACTAGCTAACTAAAAAGCGTTTACAGATTTCCAGCGCTTACTCGCTTTTAACAGCAAGAACGTGCGCTGTTTGGGTCTCAAAATACAGAAAACCAGTTGAACATACTCTCGAACAACATTCAGTTAAAAAGAAGGCAGTTTGGCTTACACATTTGGGTAATCTACAGCTCAATTGTCGGAAATTTGTATTCAGTTAGCTTTGGCAACTAGTCACTGAGGTCGCGTTCCAGATTTTGTGATGGCGGCAACCAATACATAGAATATCTACTCGCTTACTTCACATTTGGCAAGTGGTAGCTATGAGTTAAGGCTTGCAGTTATTCGTGAATATCAATATTACCTCCTTTATATTCAGTTTTTCTGAACGGAATTTTTTTTATTGAATTGTTTCTAAGATTTTCAACCAGAAAACCCAAACACAAGCAGCAGAAAAATAGCGAAAAGTTATAAACAAAGTACGAGAAATATGTGAAGTTTAGCCTTAAATACGTTTTCCTTTTTTGTGATCTTGATCGAAATGGCTTCCCCATTATCCGCTGCCATTTCAATTTAAAAATTTCAATTCAAAAGTTACAAGAAAGAAAACTTCAAGGATTTTTAATTCCCTAACTGGTTGAGTAAGGTTTGAGGTCGAATTTTTAGTTCAATAACTGGTTGAGTAAGGTTTGAGGTCGAACCTATCGGCTTAAAAGATAAAGCTAAAAAATAAATTTACAACAAAGAAAACTTCAAAGGTTTTAAGTTCCATAACTGGTTGACTAAGGTTGCAGATCGAACTTATCGGCTTAAAAGCTAAAGCTCAACTGATCAATCTCTCAACCTGTGCTTGTCAGAGCTTTCAAACAGTTTTTATGCACTTAAAAGTACATTTGATGGCATCTCCTTTTAAAGTTATGTCTTTCAGTGCGGTGGTGAAGTTTTTTATTTGCAAAAGTGTCGGAACTTCTTTGTTAAGTGCTGTGATATATATTTGTTTCTTTTTTTTTATTTTCCATATAAGTATAAGCTTGTGGGGTCCTTTTTTCATCTCGCATTTCCGTATGCCTTGTGTTGCATTTCTGAAAGCAATTTTTGTCACTGTTTATAAATATTTGACTTTCGGTGTTCTGTTTTGTGTTCGTAGCTGAAGTTAATGCGAGTTTTTACCCACACATACACACAGGCAGACCAGCAGACCAGCACATGCCAGTGAAAAAAATTTACTTTTGACATTTTCGAGCGCATAATTCTGACACTTTTCTCGCTATTTCAGACATTTACTTTTTTGGCTTTGCTATTTGTTTGTAAAAATTCCATTCCCTCGTTGGACATTACCCGGGCTCCCACTGCAGCTGCGATTGCATGTTTGGACGCCATTTGTGGATGCTATGACGCAAGGATGTCGTCAGCAAACACAGAAAAAAGTTATAAAATAAATATAAAAAAAAAACTACAAAAATGTGGCAACACAACTGAAATGCCAAAGGAAAACAATAATGACGGAAATGCCAACAAAAGCAACAATTGCAAGCAGCAAGTGCTTTTTCCGCACGACTTTCAGCATATTTGCCGTTGCCGCTCATATTCGCTTTTAGCGATTCTATTGACTTTGAACACAATTTGTGGCCACCGTGCGGCGCTAATGTCACCGAGTACGCTGTGCTTTTTGTTTACTTATGTCGCTGCCTTGTTGTTGTGGTTGTAGCTATTGTTTTAACTTTTTTAGTAATTGCACTTTGGCGCACACTTCCCGCCGTTATTTGTCTAAAATGTGCATGTCCACCACATATATATATGTATGGATGCCAGTATTGGTATAAGGGTAGTGAGACCTTAAAGCGCTTTGTTAGCGGCAAAATTTGCGCGTCGCCACTTAAAGCTCCATCAACTAATGCGTACAATTTGTGGCTAGTGTTGGCTATATTTGCTTAATATTTGTATGAATATGTGTGTGCGCGTGTGTGTTAGTGTATTGTGTTTGGTACTTTTTGATTTGTTGTGTCCCTTTGTTGCTCATAATTTACACAAATTGAGATAACGGCATTAGGCAAGAGCGGCAATCAAGCACTGTTGGCATAACTATAATTTATGTGCTCTCCAAACGCTCAGTAACGACCGGCACACACAAATAAACACACACTTATACCGCTAGCACTCCCACTAAAGTGTACACCTGTTCGTTGGGCCACTTTCAATAGAGTCTCACTGCTAATGGTGTGCGTTAATCTGCATATTGTATTTTATTCTAATTGTTTTTGTCATTGTACTAACATGATGGATGCGATATGCAATTAAACAAACCGCAGCCATTCGTCAAACCGCGCGCATGGGCAGGGGAACGCTTGCCTGTGCGTGTGTGTGTGTGTGCCAGCAAAGCAAATGGCTGGTAGGGATATTAGATTACAAAAATTCGTAGTGCTATGAGCTTGGCGTATAGTTAGAAAAGTGTTGTTAAAGGCTTCGAGCGTCTCACTAAGACTCTGCATTGTTACACACGAGCGTGAGTTACCATGACCCAGGTTCTATGTGTAAAACAATGAAAATAAACTAGAAAATGTTTACCAATTTTTAGCAATATTTTATCATTAGAGAGAGAGAGAACATTACTCTAAATTCTCCACTTTGCAATACGAAATTTTCAAACAGTTTTGTTGGTATTCCGGAACAGCATTATTAGAGAGCATGCTATCCTTGCTAACGTATGTACATGACTATTACTAAAACAGGTTTTGTGTATGTCGTTCTCAAAAAAAAAAAAACGAAGCCAAATATAGAATAAAGAGCAAGCTTGACTCAAATATACTGCTTGAGAATTTTGGAATACTATATGTGTGACCAAAAAGCTCTTAAATCGTGTCATCTCCATTTTTGCTTAGATGAAAGCATCGTACAGTCATTGCGGAGGATTCACACTTTTTCTTATATTATTAGAGGTTAAATCCAAAAGATTACTATTTTTTACTTGCACGCATACATTGCTTGGGAAGCGGCTTGTAGTGGCCAGTATAAGCTCGTGTTTTCAGCTCTAATTTTATGTAAAACAGGCCATCGCTCAAAGTTCAAGTTTTCAACTCTAAGTGACTGTCAGCAAAATAGTTTAGGCAACTGATGCACTACTCCTATTCTCACTGTCCTATTTTCGCACCCAAAAGTCTGCTTTTAATGCCTGTTATTTCAGCGCTCAATCATTTCTATGCACACCCCTTGCGCAATTGCGTTACTGCAATTATTCCTCATTACTATTTTTAACCAAAATTGATGTCCATGTTTTATTTACAACTATTGTTGTGTTCGTTGCTTTTTGGTTGATGGTGCACGACGCATTATAAACAATTCGATCACACCTGCAGCGCACATTATTCATTTTCATTTGCATAGTAAATGTTTTTATTCTTGTGTTGTAGTTGTTGTGTCAATATTGCCGACATCGTTGTGTTGTCGTTTTATCCTTTTTGAATATTTCAATTGTATGTATAAGTCCAATTAGTATTGAAAGTGTATGCGTGTTTTACTCTATACAATATTCCAACAACAATAAACAAAACATTTAGCTTTTAATTAAATGTGGCAACATTAGTTTACTATTATTATTGTTGCGTGTGTGTTGGAGAATGCTTCAGAGTCATGGAAAAAGGCAATTCATTTTCTCTCACCCAATATTTGTGCGTAATTATGCTGATGTTTTGTTATTTGTTGCAGCAAACGTAAAGCTGCACGAATTACAAGTGTTTTGTGCCTCCATTATTCCGGGAACAATCAGTGGTGATTAAGCAAATTGAATACTATTAAAAAAGAACATGAAATTTGTGTGCGAAGAACTGATAAATGGTCGTGTAGGTTGATTGCCACAGCAAAACACCGAATATCAGATAAACCAAAAGCCACCAACAAGAAACACATTAATATATAATGCACTCTCTCTGGTAAAAAAAAGAAAAAAATACTAGTGTTATACTGTGGTATAAAATATGGTATGAGACTCAGCGAGCACTATTTGATTTTAGATAAACAAATAGTATATAGAAAAGTTCTTGGGTATCAATTGCCTTTCATTAGGCAAACTAAATTTTTCAGTCGCAAATATCAGCAACGCTTCCATATGTCTGCAGGTTATAGTATTCTAATATTTTTATTAAAAAAAAAACTTTGCTGTTGAGATGTTCTACCACTAGATCAATCTACTTCTACTTGTAGTAGATAAGTACAACCAACTATTCTCATTTAGGCCTTTTATATGTAAATAACTTGTAATTGATGAGAAAGTACACCGCAGATTGCTCAGAGACTATAATCTTTCTAGTTTTTTAATGATTTTAACTCACCAAAACCATAATTCCAAATTTGGCTGAGACTGATATTTTCTCAGAGAATTTCTTAATAGTAGTTTCCTTTTTCTTAAATGCCCGTAAGACGGATATGGTACTCTTTACAAGAAGGTACAAGATCCCGTCATGGAAACCACCAAGACTTAAGATGGAAGAGTTAACCACTAAGGGTAACACCTGTGAGTTATTTAGGACAGCAAACTGACGTGGAAACTCAATGTGGAAGAGAGAGTGAAAAGGCGAGTGGTACTCTGTAGGAGAGAGGGTTTCATTAAAAGTAAAAAAGAGGATGGATGGCGCAGGGGAACGCGAACCCACCTGCGGAGTTTTCAACATCTACACGGACGGAGCCAAAATGGCTGATGGAGTAGCCGTCGGGATCTATTGCGCAGAGCTAGATCTCAGGCGACCCTTCAAACTGCCGGAATATTACAGTATCTTCCAAGTCTTTGCGGACAGAAAAGCTGCTAAGATAGCTAGAAATGACGTATAAAATATCAATATATACGTCTATAGGCAAGCGACAATTATGGCAATAATCTCATATCGCATTGCATCAGAGAATGTCCTTAAAAGCAGGGAGGTAGTAGATACCGTGACTGCATATATACAGGGTTCCAAGCCACACGGGCTTTCCAGGAAACGAAATAAACCGTACAGCAATTATGGAAGTCACTAAAAACGATATACTATGAAATTTCCGACAAAGCTGCCTAATGGATCAGGGTGAGATGGAATGCCTTAGGGGCAGGCAGCATCGCCAAGATCATGTGCATGAGAGCGGAAGGAAAACACGCAAGCTTTCTACTGACACAGTCTCGAATGTGGGAATGACTCGATTTAATTTATTTTTGGTATTACTACATATTATTAACAGAAAAAGATGCTCTCTGTGTTTTATTGAGGTACCTCACATGCCATCAACAATATATAAAGTCAGCTGGATGTTCCAAAATCCTGATATTAGTTACATATAATATATAGGGGCTTGGGTAAGTTTTTACCCGATGTCATCCATTTTGGGCACAGAGATTAGGATCACTCACACCTTTAATTAAGATAACTTACAGAGTGGCCCATATATATGGTATTAAGTCAGCTGGAAGTTCGACAATCTTTCTATTAGGTATATGGGGGCTTAGGGATATACTGAATAAATTTAACTCATTTTTGACATACAGATATACTATTATCAGGAAAGGATTCTCTCCCAATTTCAATTACATATCTCACATATTGACCGATTTTTTCGGTAAAAAGGCAGCCATGGGCTCTACGGTCCACATTCCCGGTATTTGGGAGCTTGAAAAGTTTTCGTCCGATTTGGACAATTTTTAATCATAAGGTGGCACAGCTCAAAGGCATTATTTGTGCAAAGTTTTATTCATGACTATTTGTTTCTATACCGAAAAGTGAAAGAATCAGATGCAATTTAATTGAATTTAAATTTTGTTATATGGGCAGAGAGCCCGCTTCTACCATCTCCGTTGTTAAATTAACGTGACAGACGCATTTAGTTATTGGTTTATCGCACTTTTAGTAGTTTTTAATATAACCGTTATATGGTGAGTGGGCGGGGTTATCATCCATTTTCACACTTTATTTTGTGCAAATTTGGGTATTATAGCTTGAATGATTTGGGAGATACATACATAAGACCTATTAGCGGCTTTCTCCCGATTTGACCACGGCACACGTGTGCAAAGTTTGGTGACGTTACCTCAATTTTTACAGAGACGGACGGACGGACAAACCGTCAACCGGATTTCAACTCGTCTCATCGTCTTTATCATTTGTATATATATGTATATATATAACTCTATATTTATCTCGCTTAATTTTAGGTGTTACAAACCACAGTTAGGTGAAAAACTATAATACTATGTAGCAACATGTTGCAAGAGTATAAAAATTAATATTTATTATTTTTTGTGATCATTTCCAGAAATTAAATGCTTAAATATCCTCTTAACATAATTTATCGTTTTTGTTGTACTCATTTCTCATAATTTCCACAATGTTCCTGTTTGAATTCTTTGAAATTTAACGGCACACTAAGATTACGTTATTAAATTACTAACTACTGAATAATTATAATTAATGAATTTTTCACATAAAAACGTCAACGAGTTCCTCATCAGCGACATCGGCGACCCAAACAAATTGCTGACGAGCTTACCATTTGCACTGGAAAACTTAAATGGCGCCACAGCAAAGACACGCAGCTTTCAACAACCTTCGCTGTTGTAATTACTGCGGCCCACCAGTGGGGTGTCGTCACTAATTCTCGGCATAGAAGAGCAGCTGAACAATTCGACCGAAATTATAAATATTTAAATCAGAAGAAAAGTCGCTGAACTGCAGAACACACACACATACACACATAGCAATTATAACTATGTATATATGTATGGTGAGGCAGCAGCAGTCGGCATAATTATGCACGAAACAACAGCAAAGAAATAAAATAAAAACGCTACGGGCTTTGTTGGCCTACGCCTTAACTCACACACACACACATATATATACAAGGATATACAAATGCATACCAAAAATGCCATCACATCAGTCATCTCCAATTATAATATCTATTTGGACACGAGGCTGAAAATCTGCCTAAATGTACGCCTAGGAATGGCACAAAAGGCGAAGCACACAAATAAGAGAGGGAGAGCGAGTAGCTAAAAGGAATACGACGTTGAAGGCCGATTGCTTGTTTTGCGCTTAGCGTCGATACACCGTGTGGTATGAGCGATGCACAAGTGGCACGAGTGGCACAAGTGGCCGAAATGCGGGCCATACGCGCTGATTGCAACTCATTTATCATCATAAATCTGGGACTATGCAAAAATATTTCAGTTGGAAATTTTTATTTTCACTTCGCCGGAGGAATAGAAATCAGCACACATACATATATACAGGGCGAACATTCTTAGCATACTTGCCGTGTAAGAGACAGTGAAAATGAGCAGAAAAGAAATTAGAAATGAGGCAGCAATAACAACAACACTAGACTACGCAACTAGTTAGGCATTGATTAAAGCAGCTAGGATGGCAGCAAGAAATGAAAACTAAGCAGACAGCGAATTGTTGTTGTTGTTCAGACCTTTTATTGTTGGATTGCGCTGCGGAAACGGCGAAAGCGATTCATCAGCATGTGGCAGTGAGCTGCACTGCAGCCAACACTAATACATCCAGTACAACAAACAAATGGCGTCCACATGATGGCTGTGTCGCTGGCAACGGCGGGATGCCTTTAATAGCAAGCATTCTAAGTACAACAACAAGCAACTTGTTGTTTTGTCATTCTTTTCGCATTTGCTTATTATGCATTCAACTTTGGCTTGTTTTCAGCGCAGCAAAGCAATTAGGTTCAGATTGAAAACTAATGAGGTCACACAAAAATCACAAAATATATAAGAAAATCATAAAAGTGTCCACGAAATTATGCAAGCATGCAATGCCAGAACAACAGTGTAAGCAAATAGCTGCAAAATTAACGCTTAAAAAATCAGCGATAAAATCAGTGAAGTGTACTTATAAGTGAAATATGCGCGCTTGTTATTGACAGAACAACAACAACGCGAGTGCTGGTGTGTGCCTCGGTTTTAGGGTATAACGTATTAAGCACAGTTCACTGTCAATTTTTTTGGGGTACAATTCATACAAATGCAAATATTTGAAAAATTATAAATGCCACACGCCACACGCCGCCCTAATTTGCGTATTACATGCGCTTTGGTCGAACACGTTGTCAGCAGTGCATACATTTGAATATGAAACGGGCGTTAAATGAGATTTACTGTTGTTGAGCTGGAAGTTTTTAGTTAGCGTGTGGCTGTTGTAGCGGTTTTGTAGTTACTTTTGGGGTGGAAATTATGCGAAAATCTTTGTAGCGCTCATAAAATGCGGCAAAAGTGTATTAAAAATTCTTGATTTAATTAAGAAAAATTTTAAATTATGTAAGCAAAACAGTCAGATTTCAGTTACAGCGGCGTTGGTTGAATGGAAAGTTGTTATTATATGGAAGATTTGTTGCTGGTTTATTTGCTTTTGTTGCATTTTTCTGTGAATTTTATACTGGTGTACAGTGAGATCGAATGGCCGCTAGAATGTTTCGAAAATGTTGGCAAATAACGTTCATATTCACGTTCTTCATGCATATGACCTGAAAATGCAGATTACTATAATATTATATTATAAAAGCGCATGTTATCAGCGGCCATATAAACTTGATTAATTTATTATTTACTAAAATTTTAATATGCGATTGTTTTATATAAAGAATTCTTAAGAGTTTTTGATAGAGTCTGAGCAGCACATTGATAAAACCTGCAGAAATTTAGCAAATTTTTGCTAAAAACTTCACTCTCATCGAACTCTGAATATTATTGACCCATGTATATGTTCCATGACAGCCCTGAGTTTTCATAACGCATAAAATATATGAAGAAGTGACGTGTCCTGCATTTAACGCCATCTTTGAAAACTGACAGAAAGGCGAAAGCCCACTTTAATATTATTATTTGTAACACAGCGGTGGTAATGAAATCTTTAAAACTGGTTTTCCTGTGTTGCTCAGTTAGAAAAAACGCGCCAGTGTTGGCAAAACTGCGTTCGAATTTTTTTTTTAATTTTGAAAATCAAAGTGCTGCCTCGATTTCAGCCTGAGAGGCTCGGACTCTAGTCAACTTATCAGCCATGTGGAGTAGGTTTTTTGATTATGATCCTACAGCTGGAATATGTAAAATGGGGTGATCATTCAGTTCTTTAGGTCTTACGGGGGGAAACCAGCTTAGATGATTCAAAAAAATCTATTTTTTATTGCATAAATTTTTAGTACAACTATTCAAGAATATGTTGCTTAAGTTTCAAAACAAACTTTCAATTAATTCCGATGATATGAGCACTAAAGTAAACACCGGTCGATTCAGTGCCGAAGCGCACTTTTTTTTCAAATGCGTTTTTCTCGAAGTGACCTTTCTTCAACTTGCGGGAATCCTAGCTTGAAAAGTTATTGACGAATTTATCTGAAAATTTGTGTGACGATCCTTTATTCAAGTCTAAAAAATATGAACCATACTATGAAATGATATTGTTAAGTAAAATATATTTTTTTATGTTAGAAAGGTGAAAAAAATTATATAAAAACATAACATTTTGTTCAAACACCTCCAAAACATTTAATTTTCAACTCTTTTGACAAGAGTTTGGTTCATATTCTTAGAAAATATGTTACAAATGAAAAAAAAAAAAATTGATTTCAGACCAAAACTGTCACCTCCTGGTGTTCCGCCAGCAGTCAACGCTGATGGCGATCGTCAGTGGACACCACCCTTTAACTACACCACTTCCGGCGGAAATGGGCTCGAAAAAATTTAAAAGTGTAGTTCAAAATAGGAATAAACTACACTGCAAGTTTAAACAAATTATAGGTATTCTTTCGCAGTTAAAAAAAATCACAAAAAACACTCGAATTTCAGCCTCCTAAACTGGTTTCCCCTCTTTAAGCGCTGAAAGGCCGATACCCAGTACGGCTGTTGGAAAAAAGCTGGTAAAATTCTGGGTAAGAATTGAGAATTCAAAAATTTATTGCGATTCTAATAGAAAATCTTTACAGCTACGCGTTTTTCTAGATATTTATACAGTTCCTGTATGTTTTTATTCGTGGTCAGAGAAAAATTCCTTGCATTGCCATTTTTTACTGAATATTCGAACTTTAAATAATTTATTGCAATTATTTAACTCATTTCAATTCCATATTATTATTTGAAATAATCCGTAAATTTTTACGCTGGAAAATTTACTTTGCCGGAATTTAATTTCGTTATTCTCTTTCACTGTTGTATTCAGTATTTGCTTGGCGCGTTGCAAACGCATTAACAAATCGACTTTTGCTTCATTCGCAACCTTCGCATACACAGCAAAAAGCACGCACTGAGACACACACACACACACACACTCAGAGCGGCAAAGTCACTCTCAAACCAATTCAACTGTGCTGTGTCGTCGTGCAACGTCATCCATTAATTTAATCGAATAATGATAAATGTGCGCGAGTTTCGCATTAAAAGCATTACAATACACCAATAACAACAATAACAATAACAACAACAACACCACAAGAAAATGCCAAAATACGTGAGAGCGAGCTAAAGCAAATCCGCTTAGCTCAACGAAATTCGCCATTCGCTTTCGGCTTTGTCAGCAGAGCACAACAAAGCTGTATTGATATTGCTTGCTGGCATCGCTGTTGTTGTTGCTATCGTAACTGCTGCCGTTTCATAATGTCATTGCGTTTACGTAAGGGCTTTTTACGAAATTTTCGTCGTAAGCTCACTTGAGCCGATTTGGCTGCTGTTTTCAGGCAGATTTCAGGTTTGTTGTTGTTGTTGTTGCTGCTATTGCACTTTAGCAAGCGGAAGCGCCTCGCACCAAAGTTGCCTGCTTGCACTTTCTCGCAGTTCATCTGTGCGTATGTATGTGTGTGTGCGCGCTTGCGGCGTTTTCACGTGTCACTTCTGCGCAAACAGTGGGGAGCGTTGCGCGTTTAAAACGCTTAGTCGCGTTGTTCTTTAATTTCACTTTTCATTAGTATGTCGCCGCGGCGCACTTCCGTTTCCGCTGGGGTTGTATATTCGAGTTTTGTTTTCTTGTTGTTATTGCTTTGCTTTAAACCGACGAAATGTATGTAAGCAAATAGTTGACAACGCCTTCCGTCATGTGTACGGTTAATATGACTATGATTTTCGCATTTTTATGCCGGGTCTGAATACAGTTAAAGCCAAATCCCACACACACACACACACACACATGCAACGTCGCATTCCGCCTGGAATTTGCTGTTGCTTCGTTAATGTTACATTTTGCCTCGGCTGCTCGAATCTCTTTTGCTGGCAAACTCAAAAATAATACTAACAACAACAAAAACAAACATAACAACAATAGTAACAAGGTATGTACAATATCCGATAATTTATTGCCTATTATTGCTGATGTTGGCAGTTGTTGTTTTTGTTGTTATTTTCGCATTGTCGCTGAAAAGCCATGTCGAAAGAGTCCCCTGAGCGTGACAAAATGTCCACATGCACGTGTGACCTCCCTGTATGCTGTATGTGTGTATGTGTGCCGCCTCATTGTCATCGTCCACCCTTTCGTACCGTTGGTGGTCCGCTGATAGGGTTTGACCGACACTGTGTTGCATAATTATTTTGAGCCACTGTTACGCATACGTAATGATATTTTAAACCCACTTTGCCTCAACACACACATACATTTATACGCAAATATATGTACATACAGACATTCACATATACATATATTAATATAGTCTATTGCGCTAGTACATAATAGTCGGTTGGGAAATGGACAACTCGCCGTTGCATGCAAACGGGTTGAGTGCCAACGTTGCTGACACAACGACAACAACAACAAGAATAGCAGCAACAACATTAATAATACAAGCATCAACAACAATTTCTGTATATAATTCTAGTAGTCAGTAATAGTCTGCGCTACCTAACAGCATCCCAAGTACGCGCTATCAACTCGCTTTTCGCCACCCACCCTCTCGTCGCTCTCCGCCGGGCATTTTATCGCACAAAGACAACACGCTGCGCTTCGGAGCCGCTGACACAATCTCAGCCACAAACGCATACACAGCACAACATTTGTAAACCAAATAGCTTGGCCTCAATATGCCTGCTCTATCTAAGCATTTATACACACCCACACAGCGACACATACACAAATGTCCTAGCTGTGCGCCTTTGTTTATGCTTATGTGTCCCACTGCGCTCAGGTATTAATTTCGTATTTATGATATTAATGCTGAACTCTGACTATTTGTGAGTATCTATTTTGGCTTAATCTACCGCCCTAATCCCGCACCAACCCCCGTTGAGGTGATGATGCTGCACAGCAAGTTGTGTGGGTTGCTAAGTTGCCAAGTGTTCTTGGTGAGCTAGTGAAACCGATAGGCATCCTTTTTAGTTGTGGATAGTATAGACTAGGGTGGAGCAAAAAAAAAATTTTTTTTGTTTGGTTAGCCTGAGGGCAAAATTTGTAGATTATAAAAATAAAAAATTGTTGCACAAAACAAAATATTTTTTTTTTTAACATCTAAAGGCGGCCCACTCACTTTTAAAGTAAATTTCGTAAAATTTTTTTCATATGTGTTCTAGAAACTGTGCAGAGTCCTCTTTCTGAACAATTAAAATTTTTCAACTTAAAAAATTTTTTTCTGGTCATAATTGGAGTTTAAAAAAAAAAGTCTTAAACGACAGCATGCTTTCCTAAAGCGTTAAAATAAATTTGAGTCAAAAACCGTCAAATTCGTTAATTTTTATATAAATGTGAAGAGTTAAAACCAAAAAACGAGATTTTTTGTTAAAAAAAAAGTTTAACTCGAAATTTGCTTTTAAAGTGCGTGGGTTGTAGAGGGTTAAAAAAAAATTTTTTTTTGTCCAAAAATTTTCTTTTTTTATAATCTACACATTTTACCTTTAGGCTAAGCACAAAAAAAATTTTTTTTTATCGCTCCACCCTAGTATGTACTATGTGTGTGTGTGTCATATTTTGTTATTGTTGGCTCATACGACTCACTTTGATTGCCGTAAAACCGAAATAAATTGCCATTCAGCAGTGTTGGCTAGTGATAAGCGTTTAAGTCCTGCCATTGTGTCAGATATCCGCATATTAATGTTGATACCCAAGAATGTCGATATATATGTATGTAAGGTAGTTATTCTCTTATGTCTAAGTCAAGAATATTTACTTGCGGAAATGAAAATTATTTATAACTTAATCAATATAATTACGCAATTTGAGGTTAGGTTTCACTTGGTTTTGACCTCAAAATAGCCATGCCACTCAGAGAGCGTATAAAAGCTGCTGGCAGGCATGTAAATGAGACGAGTTTTCAGTTTATGCTTGTAAGGATTTCTTGTTTTTTAACGCTCTCTGGTCTAAAGCAACTTTAAATTACAAAAAGTAGGCTGAAATGCAACAGGCTACTATGGAGATTAGAATCGCGGCTGTCATCAGGTTTCGGGTAATGACTATTTGAATCGCGGTTGTCACGAGCGTCATTAGCTAAATTTCGTTTGAATAATAAGCTTGTCAGGTTCTACAAATAGCAGTCGAAACTCAACGAAATGGCTATCGAATTCTTT
This sequence comes from Bactrocera oleae, assembly GCF_042242935.1. Lineage (NCBI taxonomy): Eukaryota > Metazoa > Arthropoda > Insecta > Diptera > Tephritidae > Bactrocera > Bactrocera oleae. Next base: position 12,066,392 of record NC_091540.1, on the reverse strand, counting down.
TCTTTTGAAGAAATAAGTTTACTTTCTCGTTTTTGAGCTTAAAGTTTCGCTTCTGTTATACAGTAGTTTCTTGTGTGCACTAGTGTTTTCATAACTCAAGACTATAAGTTTTCTTCACAACTTTTAATATTCTCGTTTAGGTTCAGAAAGGCTGCAGCGGCTAGTTCGCGTTATTAAAGCAGTCAGCTTCTGTGATGAGTGTAGAATTGGTTCTGTATCTAGCAAAAGCCGGGCTTCACAGTGATATTCGCTAAATTTATTATATTTAGAGTAATTTTTATCAACACAAAACAAAACATGTTTCACTTATTGCGCATTTTCGGGTGCATCCCCTTTAATTTTACTGCATAAAATAAGCGTCAAAGAGAAATAGCCCTTAATAAAAAACTCATTTTTCACTATCTTCCAAATGGAAAGGACCACTTTTAGTGATCTTATTATTATTGTATAAAAGCAGCAACTTTTCTGCGCAGCCTTCACTGTGAAATTCGTAGTGAGGATGATAACCTCATCTAAAATACCAAATTTATTTATAAGTATTTAAGAATTTATATGAGCAACCCTTACTTTGTGCAATCGCAAGCTTTTAGATTTGATAAGATAAACTAGTTTTCGTATGCGAGACATTTATTTCGTTGACCCTTTTACCATACCCCAATTTGTTTGTAATGCCTGCCTGCCTGCATTGATTGCTTGTCTGCCCCCTGTTACTGGACCCACCCAGCTCGGCACGACACACAAACTGAAAGTAAAAGCGAAAAAGTCACAAATCTTAATGGAGCGTATACACATGTCCCTTCGCAATGAAGTATAAGCGACCCACGGCACCCCTCCACCACTTTAAGCACAATATAAAGTACATGAACGCCTTACAACTACAAATATGCAGACGGCCAAGAAAACTTCAACATGTTTGGCAACACATTAGAAGCTCTCGTAAGCCATATCAAGCCTGTGAGTACCGGCACATACCCCATATACTCAGCTGGCCAGCGGCGCAAATAGCTGCACGTAAGTAGCGAATCCAAGAATTACGGCCAATAATTTATTGATGGCTGAAATTTCGCATTCAATTTTCACAAAGACAACAGCATTTAGCGTACCCAAAGACGTGAGCTCGAGCGCAGTGGTGAGTTCGATACTTTTACTTGAAACTTTTTTATTTGCCAATTGTGGCGGAAAACATAGTGTGGGGTGGTCTTTTTTTTGAACATATGGCAAGGAGAAAGAACAAGCTTTCTTGTTAAGTTTCCCCCTTTCGGTATTTGTTTTTTTTTTTTAACTGCAAAAGCGTAAGCGTTATTTACCTTTCTTATTTCGATATTTATTTATTTATTTATTTGCTTTTATACCCTTACATACGCAAATTTGTCGCGTTTTATCAATATTTATGCTACGCATAGCACATATGAACCCCTCAGGCGACGATTACAGTTACATGTGGGCGCGGAAACGCTTTCTCTCACGCGTAGTGGTGTGTGCACTGTCACTTTGTACATTTAAATGTTCTGGCAAATAAACTGCAATATAAGCTTGCCGCTGCTCCGCACTGGGTCTGCGATGAACCTTTGCTCGGATGTGCCTGTTTTGGTCCAATACGTTGCTCTTTGACTGCCGTAAATCATTTAGACATTTCAGTATTATTTTATTTTTTCGGCGCTTTTGTCATTTTTTTATTATGTTTTGCCAACATTTGCACAGGCTTTACACCACTTTTCGGTGGGTTTCATTTGGTTAGAGTTGCTACTTACATACATATTCGTAGTCATATATATAATACCGTTACAAGTTGCTCATATTAACGAGTGCATCAGCTGTTTACTCAGATTTTTGGAGTAAATTTTTTACACTTTTAAGCAGTTTTTATTGAATTTACCCAGAGAGAATACCAAATTATTTAAGAAAATTATAAAAAAAAAAAATTTATTAAAAAAAATTTTATTGTTGGTTTTATATATTATATGTTTTTTATATATTTTTTTCTATAATAAAAAAAGTAAATTAAATGAATTTTCTTAACTAATTGGTTTAATACCTAATTTGTATTTAAAAATTTAATAAATCCAAATATAAATTTCCCACAATTTTTTCTATGAAAATTCTCAAAATTATTTATTAATCTTTTTTTCCATTTCTGGCAACTCTACATGTTACCAATGTGTTTTGAAATATACACCAGTTCGCACACACCTTCACACACATACAAATTCCTGCCACACGGTTTACACTTCCGTGTTTGTTCTGGCATAAAATCGAATTGGCAAATTATTACACGAGTGCGATACGCCAGCGCGTCACACCATACGCGCACAAACAAACGAGCAAAGTGTTGCCACACTTTTTTCTTAGCGCAAGGCAAGCACACGTGTGCAGCTGAATTGCTGTAACGTGAATTCCTTTGCCGACTTTGAGGCCCACAAAGATTTTGCCAATTTTTCCGCACTGTTTCTTACCAGTTCGGTCGCCTGCCTTCCCACCCACCGACTGTCGTACGCTTTCCAAGTTTTTATCAAGTAAAGTTTATGTGGCGCAAAGTGCTGATGTGGCTGCTGCGCCCAGTCTCCTAACCAACACAAACACACACAACTTGCAAGCATAAGCGCACAATTCATTGCTGTGCCGCTGGCCATTCATTCACTGCCATGCCTTGCCGCACTTCAACCTTTCCCCACACTTGCAGCTTGTTTACCTCCTTCAACACTCCTACACACACACATACACACACAGTCACTTGTCTGCTTTTAGTTGGTGTTGTACCCTTTTGCCGGAAGTTGGCAGCGAGCAACACTGAAGTAACGAAAACCGGCGTAAAAGAAATCAACAGTGGCTGGAAAGCAACAGAATAAAAAAAAAACACTGCAAGAAAATAAAATAAATGAAAAAAGCAGCCACACAGGAAATGAAATAAATCATTCAGCGCTATATGAAATTTACTTCGGCTTGCTTTCCGGTGACTTTTCTTGATTTCATTGATTTAGCGCACTTTTAGGCGTCGAGCCCACGAAGGTGGGGCGCTTGCCAAAGACGCTGGAAAGTTACTTTACCGAAATGACACCCACACACACACACACACAGGCATATATTCAGCGCAGTTATTTGTGTGCAAAACACACAAGCATATTTTAGTTTTATTACAACAATTTGTTGCTGTAGCTCGTATTGCTGGCGAACGGGTTGCTATGGCTTACGGTTGAACGTTCAAATTGATTAGAAAAATTCAATTATATTATGGATGTCATTTGTTTATAATGTTATTTCATCTTTGCTTTGTAGTTATTCGTAGTTGTTTTTGTTGTTGTTGCTATGGTATTGTTGAACCTTCTATTCAGTAGCCGTTTACGCCATGCCAATATTTTACTCAATTTGTTTTGACGCTTTCACGCTTAAGTAAACAAAATTACTTGGCAACCTGCTCAATTCATTTGTCCTAATCAAGATATTTCCGCTGTCGTGCACACAGACATACACACATATATACAGACGTAAGCACACACTATTACACATGCATGCGAATTTTGCTTTTATCATGTAACACAAATTTCATATGAATGTATGTGTGTGTATTTGTGTTAATCAGCAGTTAATTGGAGTTGGGTCAGGGAGGCGCCACAGCAAGCTTTGACACTGTAATTGTTATTGGGGGAGTTGTTGCGTAAAACAAGTCAGTTAGCTATCATATCGTTTTTAGTTATTGGCATAAGCGTAGTTTTACGATAGATATTTATGGAAAGTTAAATTCTTCTCTTTAAGGGCTTATATACAGTTGTAGGTCAAAAAAAATATTTTCTGCGTAAATATTTTTAGCAAGAATTTTATTGAATAAATAAATACAAAACGAAAAGAAAACGTTAAACGAACTGCACCGAAGCAATATGACCCTACACAAGAACTTGATTTTGATTGGCCAGTCTTCAAGCTATATGCTATAGTGACTCGATCTGAACAATCTTTGTTGCAAATTTTACTGTTGCTTTGGCGAATAACACATGCCAAATTTCATGATGGTATCTCCGCAAAAAACAATGGTGCACATACAAGAACTAGATTTTGATCGTGCAGTTTGTATGGCAGCTTTATGCTATAGTAGAATGATATCGGCAGTTTCGACAAATGAGCAGGTGCTTGTTTGTTGAAAAGCGGACGTACAGTTTAATATCTCAAAACCTGTGGGACTAGTTCGTTAATATACAGACAAACGGACGGGCGGACGGACAGACAAGAGATGGCTAAATAGACTCAGCTCGTCATGCTGATCATTTCTATAAAAAAATTTGTTAATATCTCCAAGGTTTTCCTCTGGGTGTTACAAACTTCGTGGCAAACTTAATATACCTTGTTTTGGTAATGATAATGTGCATTTACAAAGCTTTGGATTCCCATGATCCCGCAGCTAATCTCTAGGAGGAACTAAAGAAAAGGTGTCTGGCAGTGAGTAAGATTTTTCTGCAAGAAATTTTCTCACATCCAAGACATATGACTATAGGTAATAATCTAGTACTAGTCCAAATTTTGATTTGTTAAAAAATGGCGGCTCCAAAAAAAAAGTCGCTCTTTGTGAAAAAATTTGCACTTCAGAATCGCTTCGAAAATCTAAATGATTTTTGAAATTCTTATTCCTTTAATCATTACCTGACAGATATATCTTTTCTGGTTCTGGTTCTGAAAACATCGTTTCGAGAAAAGGCTGTTTAAAGTTTTGGAAACCGTTGCCTACAAATACTCTCTCAACTCGAAAACTATAAGAGAACTTCAGCACCGTAAAAATTGTATCGATTAGGGCTAAGGAAATTTAGAATATAGGCAAAGGAGTGAAACCCATTACACACTATGAAGATTTTTAGTTAGCCTCTGAGATATGTATGTTAATTTCGTATTTTTTAGTATATAGATATATATGTATGTATGTCACACAACTAATAGTGACTATATAAATTTTGCCTTTTTTTGTATACTCTTGCAACACGTTGCTACAGAGTATAATAGTTTTGTTCACCTAACGGTTGTTTGTATCACCGAAAACTAATCGAGTTAGATATAGAGTTATATATAACAATAAAAATAATCAGGATGACGAGACGAGTTGAATTCTGAGTAACGGTCTTACTTGATTTTTTTTTCTTTATATTGTAAAAAAAATTCTCAAAAATAGATTTTAGTGACATTTTATGTTTTTTTTTTTTGCTTTGACGGAACTCTTGTCAGGTGTAACTGCTGTCTATATTAATGCTGGATTTGCCAATAAATTATGCTACCAAATTCAATATAACTTAGAGGATGTTTAAATAACTTTTATTGAAGTTAGCGTCATTTTGTATTTAAATCTTGTTATGTGACCATTAATGGGTATTCTAGTCCAGAAATTAAAAAAAAAACTGATTTTTGTTCTATTTTAATTTTCAAAATTTAATTATTCAAGAATATGTCTACAAGAAGATTTTTCAAAATTCAAAATATTTTTGGAGATAGATAGCTACAATTTTGCTGACGCGGCATCCCAACTGGTTCGGTCAGTTCAAGCTTTAAGGGGGTAAACCAGTTTAGATTATTCAAAGAAATCGATTGCATTATTGCATAAATTGTTAGTACAACTATTCAAGAATATGTTGCTTAAGTTTCAAAACGAAGTTCCTATTATTTCCGATTATAGGAGCACTAAGGTAAACACCTGTCGATTCGGTGCACTTTTTTTTTAAATGCATTTATCTCGAAACAACTGTTTTTCAACTTGTGGGAATCCTAGCTCGAAAAGTTATTGACGAATCAATGTGAATTTGTGTGAATATCCTTTATTCAAGTCCAAAAAATATGAACCAAACTCTGGAATGATATTATTAAGTAAACTATATTTTTTTATGTGAGAAAGGTAAAAAAAATTATATAAAAACATAACATTTTGTTCAAACACCTCCAAAACATTTAAATTTCAACTTTTTTGGCCAGAGTTTGGTTCATATTCTTAAAAAATATGTTACTAATGACAAAAAAAAAATTAATTATTTCTGATCAAAACTGTGACCTCGTGGTGTTTCGCCAGCAGTCAACTCTGCTGGCGATCGTCAATGGACACCGCTCTCTAACTCCACCACTTCCGGCGGAAATGGCAGCGATAAAGATTAAAAGTGTAGTTCAAAATAGGAATAAACTACACTGCAAGTTTAAACAAATTCTGAGTATTCTTTCGCAGTTAAAAAATATCACAAAAAACACTCTAACTTCGGCCTTCTGAACTGGTTTCCCCCCTTAAACACGTTTTTCTCGAAACTGTGATTTTCAAAACTTGTCTATTTCTGGAACTCGGAATAGAAATTTTTGTTATTTTAAAAAAAATCGAAACAGCCAAAAAAAGTGGTACAAAAATTGTTATTATTTTTATTTTATTTTTTTTTTATTTTTTTGGTTTCAAGCAGCCACCAGTGCGTAAATGAACGTTTTCCGACATTTTTTTCGTATTTGGTTATAGTTTGTTAGGAAGGTTGAAATCATGGATATGGTCACGTGCCAACTTATTAGATGCTAATTTTGACTTTTCTGTATTTTTGTAATGTAATAAATAAGTACCAGAAAAATGTATGGTAAAAATATTAATTATCTTTTCTCTTTTTGTCTTTCTTCAAAGATTATCTGAAATTCATGTCTCTAAACAAGAATACCCGTTTAAAACAAAGCCTCTCTAACATCGCTGAATGTTTTGGATAATTCTACTAAACAAGGAAGTTAAAAAAATACAAAAATTTTCGCTTGAAAAGTTGACTTGAAACAACTTTTAGTTACAGTAAAGTACCGTTTTAAGGGTTTAAAATAGAATTAACTCCTCGAAGTTGCCTAAAACTGCTGAAATCTATTTTTAAAACTTTTGTTTACAAATTTCGTAATGCAGTTGAAGTTTTACAGGCATTTATCCCAATAAGGGACCCCTTCAGGAGCTTTAAATTCTAATGAGCCGCTGGTTAGCAACTGCAAATTTCATGAGCAATTAAGGGCGCAATTTTTATTTTTACATATTAAGTATGTATGAGTATATGTATGTGTAAGTTGTGTGCTAACTTTTTCGACTTCATTGCTCATGCTTTGACACACATTCATTTTAATGCCACAATTTTATTCTTTCTAATTTCTAAGCACGTTCTTATCAGTTGACATGTTTATGGAGTCACTCAGTCAGCGCCGAGCGACGAAGTAAGCAACTCAATGACGCGTTTATAAGAACATACTGTTTTGGAAAACTTTACTAATAAGATAAAGGGCATTACAGTTGATCAAAAACAAAAAATAGTAGAAGAAAACGAATAACTAAGACAATATATTATATAGCAACAATAAAAATGAACGAAAGCACTGCAATCCTTTAGAAAATTTTTGCTTTTCGAGTGACATTTCAACTTTTTAACTGCTCCCCCCACACACACATAACTACGCGCTCAATATACGCACCACACCCACATACACTTTGTTGCTGTTGTTGTGCGGGCGTCCTGTGCTTTGTTTATTGTTAACTATGCGAAAATGGATTAAACATTTATATGAAAAGTGAAAAAGTTTTCGAGTGGCTTTTGTGCGCACTTGCGGCGGCGAGCATTGTAGTCTATGCGTGTGTGCGTTGCAGCCGTGCATTTTGCTCGCCTAGCGCTGCCATGTCGCGCTCGCATGATCGTGTTCTCCATTGTGTTTTAAATATTTGCGTGTATTTATTTTTCCGCAAGGCATTTTAGTAACGGCTCTATAAATTTTCACCGCTTAAAGCAGCAGCTGTGTTGCGCTATGGCGCTGCACGTGGAGCTGTTACTTTTGGTTGTTTACTCTTCGGCCGCCGCCATACTCGTTATTTCAGGTTTTTGAAATGTTTTAATTGTTTTTTTTTTTTGTTTTTTGTATTTTGTTACTCTTTTGACTTTTGTTTGAAAAATTTTACTCGCAGCGCGTTCACAGCCGCCGGCGTTGAAAATGGGTGAAATTAATTTGCATTTAAATGAAATTCAGTATGTCCATTTTATGTGCTGCGCGCACTCGAAAATTGTTGTAACAACAACTACGCGGCCATCGCTTGGCGGCGAATAAAAAAGCAACTGCGTTGAAAATATGCAAAGTGACAAAAAATATTGCGCTTTATTACAAAGTAATTGCTTAATCAAAATGATGGCCGCGGCACTGAAACGTTGCACGCAGAAGCAAAAAAAAAAGTTCACGAACAGCGTAGGCAAACTTTTTTTTGGAAGTTCAGCGCCTAGCAGCGCTTTAAATGGGTGATTAAAGTATTCAAGTGCTTAAAATATAATAAAATGTACTGCATTGCATTAAAATAATGTGTGCGCGCGTGTGTGTGTGTGTGTGTATAAATTTTGTTCTGGCTTTAATGCCACCCAAAATACGCTTAGTCCTTGTCCAATATATCCATTTTTATTACTTTGCTGCCATGCTATAATAAATACAATTACATGCAGCTGTGTGTGTGTGTCTGTGTGGCAGCGTATCTATTTGAGCTCATTCAATAGGAAAAGCTGCTTGGCATATAATACCGTGTAATGTATTCCGAAACTAAGTCATCAACATGAACTTTTTAACTGTAACAACTCTTCGCAGACACTTCTTGCTAAAGCAACGACTCACTACACACGCTCTGCGCTTGCCTGCTGCTGGCAGCTTGGCATAGCAACTGCAGCCCGCCACTCTGCCAACTCGCTGCTCGACCTATTCATGCTGTCCAAACAGTGACAAAATAATGAATTCCAAGAAAAGTGCGCGCCATTCAGCAAAGAAGTTCAAGCATGCATAATAACCAATGTGCTGCACACATACACACACACTAGTACACAGCAGCAGAGACACTTACACTCACACAGTTGGTTACACGCGCTGCGACACGTGCATGCTTTCAACGCGCGTTGCTTACAGTTAGCTATTATTGCAGCGCCTTACCAGACGAAGTCGTCGCCTCAACGTCATAGCCATTGTTATTGCTATATTATGGCGCAACCGATGCTGCTCTGCCTTTCGCGCTATGCGGTTGTCTGCAGGAATGTTCGTAAGCATGAATATCTAAATGTCCTAGCCGAGTTGCCGCTTTAAAAAGCGCCTGTCAGCTGCTTTTTCCTTGTCACCGTTTGGTAGGCGCCACATGCGGCCAGTGTTGTCGCGCGAGATAGATTTAAACTTGCATAAAAATGTGAAAACTGCTATAATGAATAGCATTGCAGACACCTTGCGTTCATGTGTAAGCACATGTGTGTATGATATAGATAAGGAATATGCCATTTCAAGATCACATCAATATATCAATACTTAGGCACACATACACATAATCAGTAACCGAAACCTTAGCTGAAAGTACTAGGGTTAGTTGAGTTTCAGCTATACTAGTCTAGAGGGTAGTACGCTGCTGAAAAACGAAGAAATAAGTGAACTCGTTTCTCTAAGCGAGTGCTTTATGTTCGTGAATATTCTTGCCACGACAGTTATATCGAAATACTTTTCAAACCACATATTAACCACGCCCACATCCTTCAAAAGCTATGTTCAAAACTACTCAGAGTGCATCGTATACTTCTAGGCGAAATCTCATGTCTCAACAACTGCTCAACTAATTTAAACCCAGTTTAGTACATAACCTACTCTTGACCCTCTATTACAGTTTGGAAATACGCGAAAATGGTCTACAATCACGTCTACTTCCCATACAAAACCAATTCGAATTACTTTAGATTTTTTCATTTTTAATTGATAAATCAAACATCAGTGAAGATATACTTAGGAATAAATTAAAAACAAAAATAGTGTTATTAGAGCATATTAACACTTAACTAAAAATGCTCGAAATTGGAATATACTTACTCAAGCAACCAGATACCGAATAAGAGCACTTCAAGGCCTTGGCTGGATAGCTGCTCACTAGAAACCTAGTTCGAACTCGCTTTAACTGGGGTAGCCATAAGCTTGACCTATTTTGATCTGGTGTGATTGAACACTTTCAACCACGCCTGCTGCTTGATTGAACTCTGATGACCCCTAGTTTGACTTATCGTAACCTCGTTAAGTGATCAAGTGCTGCAATATATTCTTAATGATAATTATTTAACACAATTTTGCACAGCTAAATGAATTTAAATGAGTGAATTTGCTTGCAAACTATTACAAATAAAGAAAAAATCTACTACTCAAGCAAATTGCAAAAATGCTTGCCGTTCTTTTGGTGCCTTCCAACTAACTAATCACCAATTTATGATAGCTTAATGCCTGTTAGACGCATGCAAGTTGGTCATAAGAAATAATTGAAGCAAGAAATTTGCGTCGAGTGCAAAAACCGAATTTGCTGCAAGCACAAATCTTGAGCACTTGTGCAACCATGGCAGAGTGACTGAAAATTTTAGTTAGCAGCCAATAATGCAGTCAAACTGAATTTGCATGTTTTTGCCAAACGGAAGCTGCCTGCTGACTAACTGACTGACTGCCAACCGGGCAGTGACGGGCTGACGCGCACGACATTGGCAATGGCAAGTGGCGACGAGCCGACAATTTGCATAGCAAAAGCGACATAGGAAGCGCCGCTTGAACGGATAATAGCGCTGCGGAAGGCCACTAACTGCGCCGATTGAAGTGTATCGACGGAGAAAGTAAGATTCTGCACAAGCGGCGGCTTTCCGCAGCTAACACTGCCGGCTTTTTTCTTGGCTGGCACATACTTGCCTTGGCTGACTTATTTTTCGGTTTTTTTTTTTACCACGGATTTGGAAATGTGCCCGAAAACGCAATGCTTTGGTTTATTGGTGGCATAACGACAATGCGGCTTTCATGGCCACATTATGCGCCGTCACTAAACTCTAAGTGAGTGCATGTGTGTTGCACATAAAAATAAGAGTATTAAGCGCATGACAGGAAGGAAACTCGAAAAAAATCTGCTGGCAAAATTAAAATGGCGAGAAACTATTTGACATTTTTGTTGCTTCTGCTGCTGACTGACTCTTCTTTCATGCCTGTGAAGCATTAAAACCGTAATTGGCAGACGGAATGAAGCGCACAAACGGGCGATCGGAAGCATATAAGCGCTACTTCCGCATCTATTTCTAGACAAATTCCTTTTTATGTGCGTTTTCCATTTGCAATTTTTCGCTTACGCTGCAATGTGTAGTGGAAATAGTGGGCCAAAACGGGCACAATTAGTTTTTTTTTTTTTTTTTTTGCTGTACTCCGCGAGTAGTCGACACTCATACGCCGTGTAGGCCTGGCCGTAGAGTTTAGTAACCAAGCGTCGATAGTGGCGCAGCTCGCACAAAAAATGCAAATTCCTGCACACATTCAAATCTACATAAATGTGGCCATAAGTACTAAGTCGCGCGGCATTTTTGCACACACATAAACGTCCGCTTCGATTACGGTCGCTCATGGCAAAAGCGTAATTCCATGGTATGCATTTGCAATTTGCATAAATAGGCGAGAAATTTACTTTTGGCTGCGGCTGTGCTTTTTGGCTGTGGCTACAGTTTTTACTTCCATTCGACACGATTTTATTGCATACACTGTGCTTGCCTGCTCTGTACGCGTATATGTGTGTGTGATTTAGTACGCTTGCGGTGAGACTGCCAGCCATTTTTGGCAAGAGTCGAGCGAAGATGCATATAATTTCCTATTTAATAATAATAAAAACAACACTAATGTTGGGTGAAAGAAGTGTTAAAAGCCTTTTAATCTGGTTGGTGCTACCAACAGTGTGCTATTTTAGGCAAGAACTGACTGCAAAATTCGAATAATGTGGTTGGCAATCGGATTGTAATGTTTCTAAATATTTACAGTGAAAGCAAAATTTCGTAGTAACACTAGCGTGCCTCGAAAATAATTATATGTTTGCTTTGTATTTTATATAATATGTATTTAACGCTGAATGACAAAAATACGATAGCTTTGCAGTTAAAAGTGTTTTAACGCCAGCTTACCCTAATGTGGACCAAGTTGAGAATTGCAGATCAATATTTAAAGCGTATGAAATGTTTATTGCTTAAATATTTCAGAAATTATAATAGTGTTTAAGGCAGTTCTACATGCATACATGTATGCTAGCTAGAAAAAGTTTAAAAAATGCATTTATTTATAACAAAAAAAAATATATATAAAAAAAATATTTATCTTTGCAGCAAAAAAACCGCAATTTTACTTAAATTGTCTCTCCAAACTAAAATTTCATTTGCAACACCATTCTGCCTGGCACCTATTTGCGCCAAACAGCATTACTACACTTTAATGAGCGTAAGCGAAACAGTAGATAAAGAGTGATGCTGAGAAATAATCGCTTACTGCAACGACAATGCGCCGCTGCTCCACTCTTTTGGCTGTTGCTGCGCCAGGCGATAGTGTCAATGGCGGCGCATTTACTGCGATAATTCATTTGGTGTTAAAGTCTTCCAGCGGAAATATAGAGAAGACCAGCAATGCAGTTATGCAGCGGGGTGGCATAGCCGCAACACCAGCGCGCACAGCGTCTTGCCGCACAAACACGCGCCATGCCATTCATATATTGCCCTTACTGATATCCGCTTGAATCCGTGGCTTCGCACAGCTTAGCTTACTAAGTAATTGTGGCTGTGCGGCAGTTAACGCCAGCGCCAGCGTAAGCGCTAACGCCTGTTAGTATGCTACACTTACACCATTTCCAACCAATTTTAATACATTCACGTATTTGCCATTACACACAGGCGCACACAAAGCATGACATAGGTATTAGCATTTTGTTGGCAGTTAATGCAAGTTAAAATTTTCGAACACGCGCACATTCGTGCACATTTATGCAAAACAAAAAGCTAGCAATGTAGCAAAAACGTAAAAGTTACTTTCAATCTTCGAAACAAACTTTGGCGCTGCTGTTGTTCTTGCCGTTGTCTTCCTTCCCTTACCAATTATTGTAATTTGCATTTCTGCTGAGGCTGCTGCTGCTATACACATCTCCCGCCGCCAGTACATGTGCTGCGCCGCCGTGAGCAGCGCTTCCGTTTGGCCACTCGTTTGTTTTGTCTTTTGTGCCAAAATTTATGTCGCTACTAAATTGCCATAAAAGTTGACTAGACGGGCGCAAGAAACTTTAAACTTTGCCAGCCTTCGCCAAGGCTTTGCCATCTACACATACACACACATACACATACACGTGTAATGTGTCTTGAGTTGGTTGCGTCTACGCACTGTTGTGCGGTTGTGAAAAGTTTTGCTGCCGCTGCCGCCGCCAGCCTCGCTTGAATTTTGCAATTTCATTAAATTTGCTAAAATGCTTTTCTAAAATGCTTATTCCTCATTTTATTTTACTCGCTTTCTTTTCTTTTTTCATTTGCATATTTAGTTTGCTTTTATTTCACTATGTTTTTCGTGTACGCAAAATTTTGCTGCCGCTCCTCTCTGCATGCCTTCGGTTTCATATAGTTTGAAATTGCTTTGACTACTAACTAATAAAAATTTTCCAGATTGCGTCGCCGAAGCGCAAATGTATACATTTGGATGCAGTGCAACTTCGACTGCAGCGCGCAAGACAAAGGAAGCGATGCAGGAGTATTGGGAAATTTTAAGGAAATTACAAAATTACTTTCCTGGCTGAACACGAAAAAAGAAGATGAAACAGCAAATATTAAGCTGTTATTTATTTCTTTTCTTTTTGTTGCTGGGTACAAATTTAGCTGTCTGCAAAATGCATATATGAATAATATTCGATTTTAAGTTAGTTAATAGATTCGTTAAATTCAATACAGCAAGCCATCAAGACAGCTGAGGCAGGCTATGGAAGCGAAATTATATTTAACAAGAAAAAACGTTAACTACGACTGCACCGAAGCTATAATACCCTTCACAAATACAAAATTTACAAGAACTCAACTCCGACCGTTCAGTTTGTATGGCAGCTATATGCTATAGTGACTCGAACTGAACAATTTCGTCAGAGATTACACCATTACTTTGGAAAATAACTTGTGCCAAATTTCGTGAAGATATCTCGTCAAATGAAAAAGTTTTCCATACACGCACTTTATTCCGATTGTTCAGTTTGTACGGCAGCTATATGCTATAGTGATCCCAAATCGAAAGTTCCGACAAATGAGCAGCTTCTTAGTGCGAAAAGAATGGGTGCAAAAGTTCAGATCGATATCTCAAAAATTGAGAGACTAGTTGGCATATATACGGACAGAGGGATGGATACGCGGTCATGGCTAAATCGACTCAGCTCGTCATGCTGATCATTTATGTATTTTATAGAGTCTCCGACACTTCCTTTTGCGTGTTACAAACAACGTGACAAACTTAATATACACTGTTCAGGTATACAATTTGGTGAATATAATTTATTAAATTTAACATTTTTTATGCAATTTTGAGTTTAAATTGGACTGAAGTCAAGGTAACAAAACCAACATAGCATTGTTTCTAAGGCAGTGCTGATTTTTTAAATTTAAAGCAGAACTAGTTTATGATGAGTTCGGACTAGTTTAACACTAGTAGTTGCTGGAAAGTAACGAAAGAGCCTTAGTAATGCATGCGCCAACTGATTGCGCTTCTTAGACGGATACCTTTGAGATTACTTAGTTAAGACTTTAAATTGTGTGCTTCGGCCTTCTGGTGTAATAAAGTTTTCTAAGTGTGAAACACATTCTCAAACTCTTTCTCATACAAAAAAAAAACACATATTTGCACACTGATATGCAGTTTGACCAAATGTACTCATTTCGCAATAAAATATATCATAAACTAAGCCGCACATATGTCTCGCTTACCAGCTTTAATTCAATTTAGTGGTTTACATATTTTATTTTTGTACTCAGCGCTGCGCTTTTTATACACGCATAAATATTTTTTATTACATTTTAAATATGTATGCGTATACGCAAGCTTGTGCGTTGTTGTAAAAAGTGCAAAAAGCTGAAAATTTATGCAGTAAAATGTAAAATTTATGGCTCACAGCCATATGGTTGCATAATTTATAGTCATTTGCATACATAATTTTTACAGAATTTTTTTTTTTGAACTATGCGCTTTTAACGCGCCACGCAGCGTATTCGTTGCAGCACGCAATTTAATTGGAGCGTTTTTGTATTTTTTCAATTTTTTCTATTTAAAAATTTTTTTTTTGCAATTTTTTCTTGTTAAGAATGCACGCGCATTATAGAAGTGCAATTGGCGCCCATTGCAGCGGCGAAAATGGCGAAAAAATGCTATGGAGAAAAAGATGCGTACATTCATCAAGCATCATGGAAAGCAAACAAAACAAAAACTGCTAATAAAAACTGTAATAAAAATATTGGCGCTGCGCTATTTAAATGGTAAAATAAATTGTGAAATAAATTTGATTTCGCAAATAATTTACTGCAAAACCACTATAAAAAATTGAAAATAAATAATAAGCTGGCATTGCAACTAACAAGCAACACGCGCGCGGTTTATTATTGGTGCGTAGCTGCGCAACTACGCAAAATTTCAGGCTTTTTTACTAGCGCCAACGCCTACTAGTATGCTTTGCGGGCAACGAAAAGAACAGTCATTTAAATCAATCGGCATTGCATTCAATTTTTATTGGCATGAAAAGCGTATTTGTGCTTGTTTTTGTAAAAAGCAAACAAAATTTAAAAAAAATGCTTAAAAACTAAGTGCAACAGCAGAAAATGTATGTGCAAATTAAATGCTTGCAACACAATTCTGCAGTTGTTGTTGTAGCTGTTTTTCGTGTTGTTGTTATTTATGTTATTGTTTTCGTTTAACGTTTGTGTTGTCAGATTTTCGTTACTGTGCTTAGTTATAGCTGTTTTTGTTGCTGCCTTAACGGCAATGTTATCTTTTTGCTATTTTTGTTGTTGCAGCTAGTTCAAGTCTCGCATTTTACGCGCATGATAAATGACGCCACTAAACCAACTCAGTTTTCGCACATATTTTCTCTGCAACAAAAGCAGTCAACTCCACATTATTCCAGATTTTTGAGTACATACACACACACACACATTCCTATACGCATACCATTACTTGTCAGCAATCCACCCTCGTAGGCGTTAAGTGTTGTTTAGTAAATTTTACAAAATCCATTACATGACAAACCAACAACAATATGACATTAGCAACAACAATGGCGACGCAATATCACAAGATTAATCACTTTTCAAAGTCTGTACAAAGATTTAACACCTCTGACAACACTGGCCCGCCCACCTCTCGCTTTATTTGCATTGTTGCTGTTACAGTTTGCACACTTGAGACCAAGCGATCGCCTGCGTACACTTTGGCGACCTTAGCAACGTAAGTCTGACTAATGCTTTGCATGCTTTGATTCTTGGTCACCTACAGTCGCTACAGCAACCGCAAACACAAAAGCAAGCATACATAGACACACGCATAAACACTTTCGATACAGTGGTGAAAGCATTTAGTGACGCATCATTTGGTCTTCGACAGCGCATATTTGACACTTTTGTTTAGAGAGTCGCATTCTTTGCAACAGTGGAGTTTTTGGTGCGTCTTTTTTTTTTTAAATCAGCATGGCGAATGTGGCTTTTACGGCACTCATTTACCATTTGAACCCTTTAGCTTAAAGTCTTTGAGCCAATTTTGTTTTACTGGTATTTTTGGCATTCTCTACGGCCCAAGCGAGATTTATTGGAACTATTTAGATAATTGTACTGCTGTTAAAAATTTCTGCTGTATTTTGTGCTCATTTATAAATGTTGAAGAAATGACAGATGTGCGCTTATAGTAGCAAAGATTTGGTAACGAAAGTAGCTATATTATGCAGCCATAGAGTTGCATTGCACAGTGAGTGCTTAAGCACTTTAAAGATGTATTTACTGATACTCATAGAGTAAATATACTACAATCTGCACCTTTACACTATGCTTTTGACCGAAAAAAATCATAATTTTCTAATAAGTTCCACAATTTGAATGCGTTCCACAATTAAAAATACGCGATTTGAAGAAACTACTAGCTGCGTGTGAGTTTCGCATGCTAAAAATGTATATATATGAAACAAGTTCCACAAATAAGTTAAGTTCCACACATTAAATAAATGCTCAAATGCACATGGCATTCACTAAAGTCATATTAAGTAAAAGCCTTTATGTAATTCTAACCCTCAACACTTTTTTTGTTACTTTTACTAAGCAACGCCAAAAGTACTGAATGCCATGACAATTTGTTAAAGGATATAAAAATGTAGACACTCTCATGCGATTCACAATTTTTTGTAATATCTGTCGGTTTTGCACTCAGTTGCCTTTTTCGCCATGCTACTTTGCTTTCGTTTATTTTGACAAAAGTATGTTGAAAGCCTTGCTTTTATAACCTACATTTGTTGTTGTGGTTGTTGGGTCGTGTTTGTGCCCACATTTGTCCCCCACTCTCTGCTTAGCAACGGAGCTTTTCATGCCTTATTGGCGCACATACACAAACGAAGCATGTATTTCATCGAACTGCAGCGTGGGCACTGGTTGCGGGGAATGGACTGAAGAAAGAAGTTTTGTTCAACAAAGTAACCATTTACTTTGTTTGTTTAGAAGAGCAATGAAAAGTTTAGCACTTTTTCATGTTGTCTTTTTTTACAAAGCTTAATGATCGGGTGATGCTTTGGTCTACCTTGCTTTTGACAATTTGCTGTTGTTGTCTGAAGTCTATAAATATAAACGGCATACATTCAAAGTTTTTTTTTGTTCATATTTTTCTTTCCAAATTGACAACATTGGCAACGCGGCAGTAACATTTTTAGGCATTCATTTTTATTGTTGTTGTTTTTAATTTGAGTTGTGTTGATTCGGATTTTTTTACGTGTGCAAAGTCCAGCACACACAAATGTGGGTTGAATGCCACACTTTTAACTATTCTCTCGAAAAAAGTGAGGTTAATTGCTAAATTTCGAAACATTTGTGAGTTGTTTGTAAGTGAACTTCACTTTTGTAGCATGCTTTGAGGCGCAGCAGCATTTTGCTGTCGGACGACGCATAAGCTGTAGGCAATAATTGTTTTTATTTTTAGCTTGCTGGCACAAAATGGTTGCTCTCTAAAAGCTTAATAGTTGCTTCTACGTACATATTAAATTTTACCTCTTCCTCTATTTTTATCGGTTATCTTTTGGTTACTTTGAAAATTTCTTAGGCAGACCCTATGATTATGAAGCTTAGTTTTTCGGCTGCGTGGTTGAAAATTGTGATGAGTGAACCTCAATTTGTATTCTTTAAAAATTTGAAAGTTCTAATTCATGCGTCGAACCTTTTTTGAAAACTTCGGCAAGTCTACGCACTATGTTATTATCGGCTTTCGAAAAAATGTTCAATGATTTTTTGGCCTTTATAACACGCAGCAATATTCAGTACTCTGTGCGCCCATCAATTGTGTACGGCTTTCTTTCACGCTTTTCTACTTCGTCATCCTGTAGCTATATCTCACATTCATCTCGGAAAATTTTCTTGCTTGTCGGCATAATTAATCAAATCGTATAATTGCCGAACAATGTATATATCATTTGGCAGCACTTGCCTGTCATTGGTCGTATTTATGCCATTAGAAGTTAAGTGACTTAAGTGGGTAGTATGCTTTAGATGGACGGTTTGCTATTGGTATTGGCGTGCCATTTATGCCGCACACTTTAACGATGCCCTTCTAATGGCTTGAAAAAAGAACTCTGTTCATTTTTATTATACCAAAGTTGTTGTACAACAACAAGGACAACCTGCAAGTGGTTGCTGTAAATATTTAAATAGATTCTTGCGAGTTGATGAAGCTGTGAAAGAAAATACACTTTGCGCCATATCACTTCGGCTGTATCACGCCAAAGCTTTTAAGGTCTGCATCAAAACATTGTAGTTGCATATGTGTGTGTGCATATATTTACATTTTTAGATAGTCTATAGAGTTATCAGTGCATACATTCAAAGCACATAAAATGTAGTCGTAAAATATTTTCCGAAAACTTTTCGCTCGCACCACCGTCGCCACCGATGATCGAAGAGTAGCCTACACTCCAATATATGGCTAAGCTTATTTCTGGTTCTCGATGTCTCTTTTAGCATGAATATTTAAACAATTCACTTACATAATGTTCATTGCTTATTTTTAGGCGTATAGCCTATAAAACTATAGCTATTACTGCTGTCCTTGCCTACTATCAACCACAATTCTGCCGCCCTTTGAGTCCAGCCATTTATAGCTGCTGTGGTTTTTTATCATAAGATATAAAAACGAATGAAAACGTAAATTAATAGATCGTTACGACGAGAATGTCGTTTTAAATAGGCGCAGCAAATAAAAGTTTTGAAGGCAGTGTGAAAAGTAGACATTGTCAGCAGTTTTATGTATATTCCATTCGAAAGCTCTTCAATGCGGTAATAAAAATTTGTTGTTCTTACTTAGAAGGTACACTGCAGGAAAGCGTAACCAGCTTGAAAATCCTGTGCTGCGAAAAAGAGTGAACAACTTTCTTAATTTTATATGCTAAACTTATTTGAAGTCCTTTAGTGTTAGAATGTGGCAACCAAAGCATATAAACTGCAATGCAAAAATTTGCACAAATCTTGTGAATTGAATACGGTATCGAAAGCACGTTCTTTCTGCTTTCTTAATAATTCTTTGCTCTAGCTCTAAAGACTTCAAAGCAAAGAACTAAAGACTTATTTTGTTTTAAACATTTTTCGCTTACTTTTTCCTACTGAGACCGTGTACCAGTGAATTTGTATTTGTGTAATTTTCTATGTATTTGTGCTTTCGGTTAACTGCGTTATCTAAGTTTATTTAATGCGTTTTCGCTTTTACGGTTGCTGCGCCTGTAAGTATGCTTAAAGTAATAGTTGTAGTCTTTTGTATAATATTTAATTATATAAACTTGCCTACTGCGGTTTCACTTTTGAGTGTCATAAACTATTTTACAATCTTAAATCAAATGGAAATTTATATTCTACTATTCAGTTTGGACATTATTGGTCACTTTAAGACGCAGACTGGCAACGATTTAACTATGAAATTGCAAAAGTTTATTTTAGTACTCTTGTTGTTTCATTTAAGGTGATATGGTGCATAGGCATAAGTAAAATTTAAGCGAATAAGGAAGCATTTAAACTTAGGTAACAATATTTGCACAAGTATCAAGTAATAGACCTCAAGCTTGGAAACTTATGTTTGTAACATTTTAAGGTAAAAAGTATTAAAAATATATCTGCATAAAAGCCACACTTTTTCGCTGCTATAGCTTTATGGCAAACGTGCATAACACTTGTGTTAAAATTTTGCAAATGTTTTTCCGTTTTGGTAAATTTTTGGTTTAAAAAAAATCTTAAGCCATTTTGTACTCAATTCTTGCCAAAAAAATTTTTAAGCTTTTCCAACCAAATTTTTGTCAAAATTTTTTTAAAAAGTGGTAAAGTGTTTTTTAGAGGTATAGCTTGCTAGAATTACAATGTATACTGCATTTAACTCGAGTAAGATTGTCGTGTTAGTAGTGCGAGCTTTCAATAAGAGACTCTTATAACAGAAAATATCTAGAAAAAGTCACCATGCTATATAGATTGCATGCTGCCGGTATAAACGGTTCATAACTTTTGGAAACCGATAATGGAATTAACGCTAGCTCATATGATTTCGTTGCTCTTTAGAACGGTACGTGAAGGCAATAGATTATACTAGCAAGAGAGCCCGCTTTCTCCTTGAGAATCTGCTTTAGCCGCAAGATAGCGCCGTTGTTACAGGTGTTGCGAAATTTGATCCTTAGATGAGCTCGAAATTCTCTTCGAAAAGCAAAAATATTGCAAACTTCAATGCCAATAAAAACTGACCACTCACAATATTGTGCAATGGACAAATGTATTGTGCGAACGAGCCTTTTGTGACGTTCGAAAAAAAATATCGTTAATTTTGCTTAAAGACGGCAAATAATGACGCGCTCATTGAAATATGTTAACGTGTTTATTGAATTTTTATATTTACCGTAAAAGCAAGCTAAAAAAGCATTACGCTCGTGAGCTGAAAGCAAAATTTGCCGAAGCTTATAATTTATGGTTGTTACTTAGTAGGGTAAGCTTTTTATGCAGTTGTCGGTGCTAACTTTTTATGTGCACTTGGGGATACTTACATACATATATGTACCTTAATGCATATAAATATACGTACGCTTTGTATGAAATTGAGTGTGTGTGTGTGTGCGTGAGCGGGTAATAAATTCTGCTTTGGCAAACGACACGAAAATGCTTGTTGTGGCGATAACTATAAACATTAATGGTACGTACCTGCAACAATGCCCGAAAATTACCACAAACAACAGCAATAACAATAGTAACATAACGGATTGGCGGTAGAAAAAAAATGTAATGAACAAGTGGACTGCTGGACATTGTTGTAAAAAGTGTTGTAGAATAATAAAAATAAAAACGAAAGTCATTAAAATTAAAACGCCAACTGACAAATAGGCATCGCTGCTAGCCGCTAGCGGCTAGACAGACAGACACCGTCATAAAGTGCAGAAACTATAAATGAGCAAGCGAAAAGCAAACAACATTAACTACATGCAACAACTGGGAAAAAAGCGGTGAGTGTGGCGTGGCGGAAAGCACCCTGCCACAAACACAATTACAATTAAGTACATACTTTTGCTGTGCGCTTAACGGTCTACGTTTTATGACCGCAACGACATACACTAGCCTGTATGAATGTTGCAATGTTTCAAGGCGTCTGTGTGTGCATGTGCGCATACTTATTACACACATTACGCCACACATTAAGCGGCCTAAGGAGTGCTTGCATTTAACTACTATTTAATTTGGGAGTTACGCATACGCACCGGTGTACCAACGGCCACTTGCCTATGTGGCAAGTACAAGTGTTTAGTACATTGTTATAAGCGTGAAGGCGTGTGTGTGTAGATGTGTGGGTGGTATATGTCCTTGTGCTTGCGTGTTTGCTGTGCTAACTGACCGAAAATTTATGACAGCATAAAAACTATAAAATGACATTTCACTTTAGCAGCCGGTGGATTAGGACGCACAACACCATGTAGCTGGTCATATGTGTGGCACGGTGGATGAAGGCCGGCGATGTGTGTTTGCATTTCAACATGCGCCTTGGTGTGTAATTTTATGTTGTGGGTTAATGTGCAGCGCTCGTGTAATATTTATATACCCATAATAATACTATAGAATAGCGTTCAGGTAGTGAAGTATACACTCGAAAGATTATTATTTTTTTTACTAGAATTTAATATTGTTTTAGTTAGCATACGGTATTGTTTTAGTGCTTTCACTAGCAATACTTTCTCTGTTACACTTCCTTTAAATTTAATACGTTGAGCAAATATGACACTGCATGCAATATACGCAGCAATGTAAGAAATACCTACTACCTAAAAACTATGGCGTCACTTTAAATGATCAAGCCTTTTAGTTTGACCATAAAGGTAGTTGACTTCGCTAGTATTAAATTGAGCGCCTATATGTATACTTCATTTTACTCTTAACTGTTCATATATAGCAACTCAAAATGTAAACTACATTTAGGCGACCTAACATGCATGCGTCGTAGATCGTTTACTTACTAAAAATAAACTTATACAGAACTGTGCACTTCAGCGGAAAAAAATTCTCTCAGTGTCTTTGCTACCAGCATGCGCACAGCTATAATCCGCCAGCTAGTTATACGCACAGGTATATAATAAGCACATAGCAAATGTGTTGCTAGGTTGGCTGCTTGGCACGAGCTTAATACTTAATTCCATACTAAACTTCTAGTTAAAATAATGATGAGAGACAGCCATAAATGCTGCTTATAATATTGTACATACACATACATGCAATTGTACGCCGTTGCAAAGGCGTATTTTGATTACTTAGGAATTACGAAAGTCGGAAAAAAGTAGAACTCGCAAGAGAAATATGGCAGTAATGAGCACTTGTAATAGCACAACGAAATTATATAAAATTAAAGCCTGCACAAAGACCTTGGTTTGTTTTTTTACTAAAGTTAAGTTAATTGAACTTTCACTTATGAGCTCTGCACTACTTCTTGACTTTCATTTCTACGTCAGCGTAAAGTATGCATATCTGCCAGTATTTTGGGTCGCTTTTCAGCAACACTTCGAATAGCAAAAAATAAATTCTTGTAATAATATGAAGGAGTTCTAAAAGCAAAACTCTCTGCCGACTAAACAAAAAGCGTCTACGATTCTTATAAAAACACGCTCACACATACGCACGCATACAAAATGCACTTACTTATTTATTTGTTACTAACTTGCTGGCTTACTAAGCAGAAGCGTTGAGTATATATTTTATTATTTTGCGTGTCATTAAAATTAAATGAACAAAATTGATGGCATTGCAGGCACTTGGCAATTAAATTTGTTGGGTGTTTTGTTGACAGTGCTGATTACGACGTCCAACGCGCAGACAAGCCAAACGGCCAAACATCCAACCCACTAACCAAGTCGGTTGCAGAGAGTTAGCGTGGAGCCAACAACGACCGTCTAACCAACAAACAAATCCTACTTGCCTCATAAGCCAGTGGTTGTACGTAATTTCTTATTATGCTGCTTCTTATTTTT
Source organism: Bactrocera oleae (assembly GCF_042242935.1). NCBI lineage: Eukaryota > Metazoa > Arthropoda > Insecta > Diptera > Tephritidae > Bactrocera > Bactrocera oleae. Next base: position 12,042,877 of record NC_091540.1, on the reverse strand, counting down.
CTGCTTTTTCTGCTTCTTCTCTTGGTCTTCTTCTTCTTGCTCTACTTCTTCTGCAACTACTTGTAGTAGCTGCCGTGATGTTGTTGGTTTGTAGGAAAAGCGCAAAAGTGTGGCGAATTCTGGTTTAAGGTGTTCTGTGCTTCCGTTATACTGCTACTGTGGAGTGTAAATCACCGCCCTTAAAAGCAACAGCAAATGCTGGCTTACTAATTAGTGTAATAAGGCACGTTTCGCATAATGGAAGACACAAAATAAAGAAGTCTTGATTATTTGTTAAGGTAGTAGGGTAAGTGGGCACTGATGTGAGAAAAGACGCATTGAGTACGTAGCACTGAAAAAAATCGTGCATGAGTTTTGAGCAAAGTTTATTGTTTTTGCAGCAGAACTTAGAGTTCCGCGTGAATTTAGAATTTAGTTTCTAATAGTTTCAAGATTTTTAAGTTAAAGCTACACTAGTTAGCTTTTATTTTGATTGAAATCTGCTGAAAAATGTTTTGAGAAAAGCTTCAACCTCATATTTTATGGCTGGCAAAGGTCTGGTTTAAAGATGTCAGTGAGAAACCGCTGCTACATTGGCACTTCCAAGTGTTTCAGAGACTCATACCTATAAGTAAATTAAACTATAGCTAAATTGCTGATTTTTCAACTGATAAAACTCTCGTTTTGTTTACTGAATGTCTGGGCTATGTGCTGATATCCAAGAGGTTCTATTGTAACAGTTTTAGTTCCAGCTGCCACTACACATGTCTAAGATCCAGAACCTTTTAATATAAATAAATAAAATTTGATAGTTTTCATAAAAAGCACGCAGCATAAATTTAATAAAAGCTCCATACTACTTAGCTCCTTTCAAAGCTTACAAACTATGTTTAAAAACATTCTCGCAGTGTAAAAAATATCGAATCTCTCAAGCATTGGCAAATGGACCCACACTGTTAAATATTTGAGAAGATATGCGAGATATGTCCTCATTCTAGGGCACACCTTCCTTTTAGTCAACAATTCGCCACACACTAAACTGTACAATTGCGCATTTGTGTGTGTGTGTGCTTGCGCATTTCGAGCGAGCGCGCCGCTTTGTGCGCTGTCAATTAAGCTTTTATGATGAGCGCGAAATTAATTATATGACACTCAACCTATAATAACAAGTAGGGCAGTATAAAACAGCACACACAGTTGAGCAGGAGGAGATGGTGGAAGTGGGGCGTGGGGCGTGGGGTGTAGTGTTGCCATTCGTGCAACCTAATTCTTTTAATAGTTAATTATTTGTTTATAAAGGATTTTGAGAGCATATGGACAACGCAGTAATTTGTTGGTATAATCAAAGTGTGTGAGTGAGCGGTAGTGTGCGTACGCTGTGTAGTCTTCGCTTTGGGCACTTAAAAAGCTGAAGCTGTGCGGAGAAATGAGCCAGCGGTCGAGTAATAAAACTGCGTTTTAATCACACTAAAAACTCTGCACTATGCACTTTTTACGCACGCCACTTACACAAATGGTTACGGCATCTATCAATTTCTCCATATATGTGAGTCCTTTCGGGCACTTACTGCCATGTAGCCCTACACACTATGTGCGCGTGTGTATGTGTAAAATCGTAATGTAAACGCTGGTGGCACTTTGTGTGTTGGCCGTAAATTTTTACTACAGCAACCCTGTATGATTCCCTCCCCCCCACTAACCTCTTTACTTTTTGCAATGCCCGAAAACCAGTTTAATTTAAAAATTATCTCTTTTTGCCCTGCAGTCCGCTTTGTAGTTGCTCGTTAAATTTTAGGCTGCGAGTGTGGCATGCATGCGCCGCTCGGGAGACTTTCCCTTCAAGGCGTACTTCCAGCCACTGCAGTCTTCACTGGCCGCACTTTAATTTGTGCATTTGCCTTCGTACGGCTTTTCGGCAGCAAATAAATTAAGAATGGGTTGTAAAAACTTTAATGTGCAGGATTAATAATATAGATACGGGTGACGAGCTTAAGTGGGCATCGGTGCGGTTGTGCCGAGCTGTGTGTGGCAAAAAGCCGACATAAAAGTCAAATGTGGAAATTGAAGTTTTCCTAATAAAATACACATAAATACCATCACGAGTTGAGCACTAATTTATTTTAACTGATTGCTGTATGTATGTGTGTGTGCGTTGCATTGAAAGCAAAACAAAAGCTTACGAAGCTACGTCTATTTAATGCCTTGGAAATTTCAAATGGCTTATGAGCAATAATGGTTTACACCAAGGGATATGAGTTACGAACGGCATAAATGCGCTGAAACAACAAATTATTAGCAAAAAATAATTTACCTGCTATGTCAACAATGTCAGCAATCAGTGCTTTGCAGTGGAGTTTTCTAGAAGTTCAAAGTTAAATCAAAACTGAAAGTAATTAAATTTCAAAACTAACTTTGTGTCTCAAATTAAGCAGGTTTGACATTTTGCGCAAGTCAAGATAAAATATGTGCGGGGCGCATGCATAAAAATCTGATTTGTCTGAATGTATGCTCACAAATAAGGCCACAAGATAATATGAGTTCGAACAACTCTTAAAATTGGCGTCGAAGTGCACTGGAGGATTGTTTACAGGAAACCTAAAGGCAGCCTATATACTTGTATGTAACAACAACCGTTAACAAAATACTCTTTAAAATATATATCTGCGGTAGCTTAAAGCTTCAAGAGCCAGGATTCAGAAATTTTCCAACCTGTAAATATTTGCACAAAAAGTCGAACAAGTAAATATCCGGAAGAGTAGTAGTAAATGTTTACAGCAACACTTAAACAGTTGCTTGAGAAACCTCAAATCTATATTTTTCCAAAGATCGTCTTAAATAACGATCCTTTGGAGGGAAGTGTAACGAAAGAAAAAATCCTACACAGGAATTATGTAAGCTTCGTATGAAATTTGCAAAATAGATTTTCAGAGAAAAAGAATGCGCGCAGACGCTAGCTAGTAGACTCTTTGTAAGAAACTTGTTTTGGATTCGTTGAATGCTTAAGCTTTATCTGCTTTTCAAGGAATTCTGCGTGCTTCGACACACTTTTACGCTATATATTCCCGTAAACGAGAGAATAACTGCAAATATATATAACCAAATACACATAAAAGCGTTCACGTAACCATGGTTACCAAGAATTGTATGAGTGCCGTAATTTATTTTACCGTTAAATGCATGCAAGCATTTCTTTCCAAGTCATTTGTGGACTTTCAATTAATTTTCATAGCAATTTTCGTGGAAATTTATCTTTGCCACTTTATTCTCGCACTTTTCAGCAATTTTTTAATCATTTATTTGGGTTTGAATTTCAAGCGAACTTCGCATTATAACTGCCAGCTGGCTGTTCGTTTAATTAATTAATTTGCACGAAGTATTTCAACAAGAAGTAGCGTGCTGGTAGGATATATGCAAATGGTGGCAGAAATGGTGCAGAGGCTGTGTTAAAAAGAAGTTTTAAGAATTATTTTCGGTTAAAATTAAAATAATACAAGCAAAAACGTTAATCTCGTTTGCACCGAAGTTATAATACTCTTCACAACACAAAAGATTCCTTATGAGAATTTGACAAAAAATTTTGGACAAAAAAAAAACACTTTTAACATCTAGAGACGGCCCACTCAGTTTTAAAGTAAAGTTTCGAGTTAAAATTTTTATTTCGTAAACAAATTTTGATAAGTGTTCTAGAAGCTGTGGAGAGTCCTCTTTCTGGCCAATTAAAAGTCTTACACGGCAACATGCTTTCCTTAAGCTTAAAAAAAAATGTTAAGTCAAAACCCGTCACTTTCGGTAATTTTATATAAATGTAAAGAGTTTAAACCAAAAATAATTTTTTTTGTCCAAAAATTTTCATTTTTTATAATCAAGAGATTTTACCTTCAGGCTAAGCAAAAAAAAAGATTTTTTTTTCGCTCCACTCTAATATGTGTATACTTTAGAGGTTCGGTGACGTCTTGTTTTTGGGTGTTACAAACGTCGTGGCAAACAGCGTATATTAACCTGTACAGGTTATAATAACATTGAGTGTATTTGTAGTGGCAAGCAGAGACATGAAAATCGCTTGAACTTGAGTTTAACAAAAAACAGTGCATGTTTCTTATTACATGTTACTTATCTACATGTTACTTATCTACGCTTACTACGCGACTTTTTTCTAATACGTACATTACATTCGTGATATATTTCGATAGGAATTTCCGCATCGAATAATTCAAAAAGCAATATAAAAGTTTTGAATCAGTCTTCAATATTAGGTAATATTAATAAGTATTTATACTTAAGTGCAAATAAAAAGCTCTTACAGGGGCGGCATTTTTATTATTATTATTTTTTTTTTTAAATAAAAGTGCATAGATTGTGACGTAACTACAACAGCTTGACATATGCTGTACAGCAATTTTTTGTAGATAATTATATTTGCTGCTTGGTTCTAGTACGTTATTTTATTTATAGCCTATGTTTACCGGAGCGAGTGTAGTTTCCAAATGGTGAAAGAATTTTTTTACTCCGTCAAGTAGTTTCGCCGCCTGTTCAATTCAAACAAACATACAATCAAATCTTTCGTCTTTACAAAATTAGTGTATGGTAGACTAGTATAGTTAATACTTCGAGCTGCTATCTGCATTACTGATTAAAATGTATCGCCTATATAGAAGCTTAATAATAGTTTGGAGACTATATCTCTGAATGACTGATAATATGTCGGAAATAATTTCTTGTGTCTTGACTTTAGCACAGTCTCGCAAGAAAAGCATCTCAGTAGAAAATTTGTTGCATAATGTATACTTATGTATTTCATATATGAACACTCTAAGTATCACGTGCCTAAAAAGCATTCTACCAACGACACAACAACAACACTTTGCATAACACTCCATTTTATTTTATTAGAAACTTGATGGGCAACAATACCAGCAAGCGTTTTCGCTTTCTATTGCACAAAGCCGGAAAGCTGAGAATCAATCACGTAAGCGGGCGCAACGACAAAATTAAATTCCGTTCCCACGACAGTCGGGTCTACGTAACCGGAAGGGACCCGGATTGTAAACTCGGCAGAATTCTGCCGCTACAACAGCAACAACAACAAAATTAAATTTTATTTTAATCGTCTGTTTTGAGAGGGACAAAAAAAGAAAAATAATTTTATGTTTTTTTATTTGAAAATAAAAAAATCGTTGAATTCAAGTTAATTTTTGTTATTTATCAAAACTCAAAATTTCCATATTCCTAACACTGAAGTCTTCAATAAATTTCAAAATTTTAGGTAATCAAAAAAGTTCGTAATATAATATTTATGTCATGTATGTATGTGCATTAGAGTGGGTAAAAAAAAGATATATATTTTTTTGTTTGCTACTGTGAAAAATACGTTCTTAGAAACCTCTAAGAAGAAAAGTACTCCGCCTTACAGTTTTTTGTTTTTTTTTCTTAATATCAGATAGAAATATTTAAATCTCGCTTCCAACTATGAAAAAATATCACGTTTCATAGATTTTGTAGAAAATTGAATGCGCTACAAAAAAGTCTCTTGCGATTTTTTCGTAAATTCAACTGTTTAAAAATTATCAACGCTCAAAGTTCAACTATTTTAAAGCTATTTTTTTTCTTATGAATTTTATGATTCAAATTAAAAAGTAATCATTATAAAACGGAAAGGTCGTAGTTTTGTAGGAAATTTAAGAGAGCTCTTTAAAGAATAACCCATTTCTTACAAAATGTACGGAACGAGCAATTTTTTTCTGATAAATTATCTGATAATATTGAAAAATATAAAACTGCAAAGCAGAAGACCTTCCCGTTACAATTAAGAGCACATACTTGGAGATTTTTTTTTGAAGGTGTCTAAGAACCTATTGTACAGAATATCAAGCAAATATATGCATTAGTTTATTTTACACACCCTTATATGTATGTATGTATGTACAATCGCGTTTGCTAAGTAATAGGCGTCGCATGTTACCGACTGTTAATGTCGTCTATCAGCGTAAAATAGCAACAACAACAACGACATGCCATGACTTGATGGAATATTCGGTGCTGTCAATAAACACAAATTAACAGCGGCTAAGTGGCACACACATACATACAAAAAAAAAAAAAAAAATATTTAAACAAATAAAAAAGCCAAAGCAAAAATTACAGCAACAACAACAAAGCACGTCAAGAAGAAGAGTATAAGGGGCACTTTGCCGCAACAATTGTGGAACGGACCATCACCACGTCACATTGTCATCAACGGGATACATCGGCGGTATCAAACACAGCAACAACAACAGGCGGGTAAACAAAAATATAAAAAACAACAAGCAAGCAACTGTCAATCGCAAGGCTTGACAAGTTGACACAATTACCATTGTTACGATTGTGCATGTTGTTGCTGTTGCTGCTGTTGTCGTAATCGGTCACATCAAAGAGTTGTTCTAGCGGCACGTGTTTTCCATTTTCATTGTCACATATATTTTTTTTTTGTATTTTTTTGTACTTGGGCTGTCACTAAAATACATGCGCCGCAGTTTAACGCTTTACTTAATTTCTATAATTTAATTTGTCATTAATGTTCGAGCAAGTGAATTTTTTGAGATTATCATATGGGTCAAACATAAATAAACAAAATAAGAATAATTTTACGCTGCAAGTTTTTGGAAAATTACTGTCGACCCGAGGTCTGTGACGCTATTATTATAAAAAATATTAGTATATTTTGCTTCACAGCTAAAATAATTACAAATTTACATAATTTTTGTTTTTCAAAAAAATTTTTTTTTTTTTACATTTCACGTGGCTATTTAGCGCATTCGTTCTTTTCATGCGCTCTCAAAACGAGATTGACAGGGCCTGGTGTCAATTGTTGAGTGACACTTGGTGCCTCGCACTCGTCTGCTCCACTGCTCGCCTTATTTCTTTGCGCGTTGTCAACACTTTTCGGATACATATGCCACCGATACATACAACACACATCCATACATGCACTTGCGTTACGCAAAATAATTAAATATTTTTTTCTTCCGAAAAAAAACATTTCATTTGTATATAGGCTTGCTTGTGCTGTGGCAGATGATTGTATTAGCTTTCCGGTAAAATCGAATTCGCTTGTGCGATCCTAGTCACAAAAGCATCGAGATAAGCTGACACACGCTGCTCCAACATGAAAGTCAATAAGTTTGCACACACTCACATGCACACGCTAAAATACATATGTGCTATTGTATTGGCGTATGAAACAAAAGCTTTTTTGTGCTTGTTGACACACACGTGTTTCAGCTTTGTAAACCGCTTACCCCTTAACCCTTTCCCTTTGACCGCTGTGACATATCTTTGGTGCTTGATATATTTGATAGAAAACTGTTTTTTATTTATGCTAGAAGTAATTATGTATTGGCTTAACTGACACATCACAACAACAATTACAACAGCTAGTTAAACAAAACTCACACTTCTTTAAAATAGTGTTTGATATCGTCAAAAAAAACCAATATTTGTCATCGCCAATTATGTAAATAAATAAAAAAAAATCGTTTACAAATCCAACGCTATATCTGGCTATGAAATTACAACAAAAAAATCTCAGAAAAGTTTGACATTAAGCCCTTAGGTCTCCAAAGCGTTAGTAGTTTGTAAAATATAGTTGTAAATTTATTTTCAACAGAACTATTCTCTATTCGTTTAATATTTGTTACAGTTACAATTTTTTGTAGTTTTATAAAATATTTTTAAATCAATAGCAGCGGATCATGGTTGCCACTTCGCAAAAAATTATAAAAACTAAAAAATAAATATTAAACATAATTTAAATAAATAAATTAATCAATAAACTGACCGTGGAGATTTACTCTCGTTCGGTGTTGCCATATACTTTTAAATAATAAATATTATAAATAATAAAAATTAAATATTAAACATAATTTAAATTAATTAATAAATAAACTGACCGTGGAGATTTACTTTCGTTCGATGTTGCTATACAATCTCAAATGACAATAAAACAAGAAAAAATGTTTACTCGGTTGCAGCGAAGCTTCAATTCTCTACGAAGGAGCATTCTTAATAGCATAAAAGGGTATAAAAAATAGCTTTATTTCGGAAAAATAAAATTTTTCATATTAAGTATATACTAAGAAAGCTCAAACAAGTAAACAGTTTCTAGCATGGCGATTTATTAAAAAAAAACAGTGTTGCCACCTGTTTAAAAATTATTGGAATTTACGCAAATAAATAAATAAAATATTTAATTAACAAATTAAGAGTTTATTTGTTTGAATACTTTTCGACAGTGTTGCCATATATAATATTATTAAAATTAGTTTTTTCATATTAAGTAAATACTAAAAAAGCTCAAACAAGTAAACAGTTACTAGCATAGCGATTTATTTAAAAAAAAAAATCAGTGTTGCCACCTGTTTAAAAATTATATGAATTTACGCAAATAAATAAATAAAATATTTTATTAACAAATTAAAAGCTACTTTGTTTGAATACATTTCGACAGTGTTGCCATATATTTTCATTTAAAAATTATTTTTTTCATACTAAGAAACCTAAAATGAGGAAAGTTTCTAGAACGGCTGTTTATTAAAAAACAGTGTTGCCACCTTTTGAAAAAATATATGAATTCACGCATATAAATAAATAAAAATGTTTGCTTAATTTTGACCACTGTTTCATATATAATATTATTTTCACTTATTTGCAAGTATGTACTATTAAATAATAAAAGTTGTGAGTAGTTCTTTATAGTCATTAATTTACCTTACATATGTGCATACACACATAATATATATATGTATTTGTTAGTGTGTATGCATACTTATGTGCTAAGTGTAATTTTACAACCTAAAAGCCCTTTGCTCATTAAAGCACTATAAATTAATTATAATTTGCGAATTGTCCAATTTGCATGCCACATCGGCCTTAAATTAACTGCAGATCATATGAATTTTAAATTTAAATTAAAAACGCATCAGCGGCGATTGAATTTCATGCGCACCAATTGAATATGCTTTAATAAATCTGTTGCATGCTACAATTTAATAAAGTTTTTGTTGGAACTCTTGTATAACGAAAACAAGAATCACAAAACAACAGCAACAACTACAATGCCAACGTTAACAGTAGCGACGAGTGCTGAGTGCATCAACAACAGCACGGATACCAATTACAATAATAACATTAAAGGCCTGCCACCCCCCACCTATAACAAAAACAGCAGTAGTTGTAATTTAAACAACTACCACACCAGCAACAACAACCACATTTATAACAGCAGTAAGTGTGTGTGTGTGTGCTTGCGTTTGCTTGTGGCATATGTTGCATGTAATTAAGGGCAACACCGCAACGAGTTCATCAACGGCAAATCGATTCGTCACAACAGTGCCACGTGTGTGTGTGCGAGAGAAAGAGAGAGACACAAAGAGTTAAGTATATGCGCGAGGGAGTGCGAAAGAGGCAGCGCCACAAACTCATGGCAGGCAACTAACATTGAAGCTGCAACACACACACACACGCACACATATGCATATTGATGGCGCAGCAGCTACGGCATTAATTAATATGACTGCAACAATAATAACATGACAGTGGAGGCAGGCAGCAACAGCAATAACAGGCATACACGAATAATGACAACAACAGCAACAACAATGCTGCGTTGCATATTAATAGTTGGTAACCAATATTTTGTGGCAACGCAAGCAAACATGGCCAACAGAATGCAGCAGCAACAACAGCAATTATTACGGCGACAATGTGGAACAACAACAATAAAAACAACAATAATAATAATAATAATAGTCAATAATAAATTGAGTGCAAAAACAATGTATGTACGCGTATGTGCATACAGTTGCATGTAATAGGGCGACCGAGCGTGTTGCCTGCGTCCCAAACTGTGACATTAAAAGCAACAATACGCATAACAGCAACAACAAGAAACGCTGGTGCAACTACACTATGAGCAGCGCTGTCTGCCACGCACCAGCTCCATCAATGTCTCGCCAACCACAACCACAACAACATCAATTCATCAATTCGTCAATAGCAATGTGCATACATACATACATATGTGTGTGTTTGCACGCGCTATATATTATATATATATGTGTGTGTGCGTGCGCTTGCAGCTCGTCAGCAACCATTTGTAATTATGCGCCTGTTGATGCTGCTGAATCTGCTGCCACCGCTGCTGTGGTTAATGTTTTCACGATTGGTGCGTGTGTATGTATGTATGAGTGTGTGTTGGTTGTTGCTAGGCATATGTTGCCGCGTGTGTTATCATTATTCATGTCTCCGTCAATGTTATGTGACCATATGTCTATACTCGCCTTAATTTATACATAAATACATGCACAAAAGCACAAAAGCACACATATTTACGTACATTTATACATATAAGACATATAAGACATACATACTTACATATATGCATTTAAAAAAAATTGTTGTTTACTATGCGATTTTCATTGCTCGAATAACAACTTTGTAAGGAAACATATATAGTTAACTCTTGTTGTTGCTTTTATTGTTATTGTTGTTGTTGTTGTTGCTGTGTATTGCAAATTATAAAGGTGCTAATAATGCTAACAGCGTCTGCATATTGCATGGTTACCACTTTGCCACTCATGTTGCCGTTGAACAAGTCAACTCATGCACACACAAACACACACACACACACACAATACTTGCTTATTAACTTAGCTGCTCGTATAATTTATGCGCATAATCACACAGCGCTACAGACGCACTGTCATCTCTAATAATGATATTTCAGCTTCAAGCACATATATAACGTATATACATATGTATGTATTTGCGTTGTGATCATTTTGTTGGGAAAATAACAGTGAAAAGAAAATACAGCAAAATATAATTGAACAACAGCGATTCACACGGGTGCTTATGATTAGCAGAATAATAACTACAACAATGTATCATATAATTTAGCTTAATAACAGCGCTAACAGTTATAAGATCAGCGCTACAGTAACAACTACAACACAAGCGTAATTTAAAATATCTACATAAAGCTTATTTTTATAAAACAAATTCGAGAAGCTAATAACCGCTAGTACCTGGTACGGTGCCTCACCTACAAGTGATGCCTGCAAGGCGGTGAAATCGAAGCAACCTTTCGCTTAACTATTTGCATAGCTACATACGTAAATATTTGTCTGTCTGACTGCTGTTGTTGTTATTGTCAATATTATTAAATTTGAAGTTTTGAGGCAGTTAGTTTCGAGAAGAGAATCGTTTTATACTTAGAACTAACTAACGTGCTGCTAGTTCTGTTTTTATACGTAAATTGTACGTTTGATATACATAAACATTCTTCTAGTCATTAAAGTTACCCAATAAGAAAAAAGGTATTTCATAAAGATCTTAATCTTGTGTGACACGAGTTGTGACAAAGAGGTGTGCCACCTTATGACTAAAAAGTGCTCGAATTAGACTAAAACTGTTCAAGCCCATAAACAACGGAAATGTAAACCCCAAAGCCTATGACTTTCCGAAAATATCGGTGATTGTGTGCGATATACATTTAATTGAAATGAGAAGAGCATTCCTACCTGATAATATTATGTCTGTATGCCAAAATAGATTGAATCGGTTCAATATTTCCCTTAGTCACCATATACCTACCTTATATAAAGACTTTCGAACTTTCGGCTGACTTTACAACCCATATATTGACCATTAAGTGCGTTACCTTAATTAAAATGTGTGAGTGCATTTTTCTGCTAACGCTGCGTCTATGTCCCTAAATGGATAAAATCGTGTGAAAACTTGATATAACGTATATTAGTATTTTCAAACAACCGGTTGACTTTATTCCTCATATATTGTTAGTGGTATGTGAGCTGCCTTAATAAAATTCAGAGAGCATCTCTTACTGTTAATAATATGTAGTAATGGCAATAAAAAATAAAATCGGATTATTACTTAACCTATTTCCCATATACCTTATAAAAGATTTTCAAACTTTCGGTCAATATGTAAGATAGCTTAACTCAGCTTATAATATTGATTCTAAAGTATATTCATTAATGCTGAAAATATGTTAAATTATACAAGTATTGTACTAAAAAAGATAATTTCACTTATTCCAACAAACCTTATTATATTAATGATTTAGCGCGTAGCATGAAAAGAGTTGGTCTAGACCTTCATCTTAATCTCATATCCCTAATATTATCAATTTCGATCTGGTTGACGTTATGCACATGAACTCAATATATTAAATTTTGGCTCTTCGGTTAAGTTTATGTCAGATATATGTCATATGGGATGCTTTTCATATAATTTTCGTTGACGGTAAGTAAAATATAGTTTTAAGACTAAAACTAACTAAAAGTCTATGTGTTCTATAATATAAGTTATGTAGGTAAATATTTGATTATAATCCATTCACGATTTCGGCGAATAATGAATCTAGAATTCTTTTGCAACATCTTTTAATATCAAGTTTTGCCAACACCTGAAGGTATTTACTCCGGCTTTGATTCTTGCTAGTTGCAAGAGTGTGAAATGTTCGGTTACATCTAGCCCTTCATTACTTCATTCATTACTTACGAAGCGTTCGACATAACTCTAGATGACTGGAATACGTTTAAATCACGAAATGGTTGAATTAGATTAATTTTTCGAAAGATGGTTCAATAAAATTGTGCATGCTGCAAAACTCATTCGAAAGCCTTCCTCGTACTCATCGCCTTAGATAGAAATGATAGTATCCAAAAGTATATAGAAGAAATTCTTTTTTAAAAATATTTCAGATTTGATAGATTTATAAACTTTTTGACTACTCATTGTATTACGAAGTTTTTCTGCCTTCGTCCATTTGCAACAAGAATGCATAAGAACTCCGAGAATGTAAAAGGACTTAACTAAACCAAAGCCGATTTCAAGCGAGCTTAAACAAATAGCTACAAATTACTACCGAAACAACAACACAATCAATATAAAAGAGCCGGCACAAGAAGCTACAGCAAAAAGACGGACTTTCCGCTTCTCTCCTCATGAAATTTCACAGTTTATTTAGCGCTGTTGACAGTAGCTGTGCCAACGAGCTCAACTCTTGTCAAATGTTGCAGATTGTGAGTAATTGCCGCGACTAATGTGAGCCGCTGAATGGGTAGTGGGCATGGCTGCCGGGTGACGGAAGCGAACCAACACGCTTAAGCAGCACATCAAAGGCAAAAACGGTTTTGCGATACGACGATGGAAGTGAGTAGAGCAAAAAAGAAGGCGTTTTCGCCAACTTAAGAAACCAAAAACGCGAAAGTTACAGAAAACTTTAGCCACCCTGCGCCTTGACGCACAGGCGAGCAGGAAGGAAGAAGTCAAGATTTTCACAAAACTCAAATCACAGATTACTTGTAATTATGCATAATGATGTAGCGAATGCAGAGCAGAGAAAGCAAGAGGGCGGCGCAGTAAAACATATAAAAGCGCGGAACACCATTCCGCACAGCGTTGACTTAGCGGTGGCAGGTTGAGACGTGCGGCTGCCGACCACATGACATTGCCGAATACACACCGCGTTGTTTGAAAACAAATATGTGCAACTTAGTGTGTGTGTGTGTGTGTGTGTGGTTGCCATTGCTGCGCAGCTGCAGTTGGTCAACATGCAGCAAGCAAACAGGAAATCTGTGCAACACGATAGCACCAAACCTTGCGGCCTTGTGCCCCAGCTTTGGCTTCGGCTTGCTACTTCGACGTCGACTGCAACTTTTGGCTGCCGCTCAACATTCAATGTGTAATTTGGCCAGTTACGCGGCTGGAACTAATTTGAACGCAATTATCGGTTTAGCAGACGATGTAAACTGTTTCATTAATGAGGCTGGTGTGCTCGTCCCCAGCAGGCCGCAGCTCACGGCTCACTGCCAACGCGCCACAGTGTAAGCGCATAGTCGTTGCCAGCCAAAAAAAAAAGTTCTCAGGCAACGTCGCAGCACAGTTAGTTGCCCGTCACCAACTACTGCTTAGCGATAATTACGCGTCGCATGCAAAATGCTCGACGCCAGTTAAAAAGCGCATTGCATGATTTTCTTGTTGCCTTTGTTGTTGCCTAATTGCAAAGCCACTGGCGACATTCTGCTACTGTTACAAATTGCTGCTGCTTACTTTCCGGCTGGCTCGCTGGCTTTCTACCTGAATTCGTGCAAAACTTCTTCAGAAATACTACAATTTTCTTCTTATTTTTCACTTGAGCGCGCGGCGACTAGAGTTTTGCTGCGAGTCGGTGCTGAATTCCGGCAGTTGGGTGTGGGAGAAAATTAATTTAAGTGGAAAAGCCAAATTAAAAACGAAAATGAAGAGTAATTCGAGAAAATAATTTCTGTGGTAAAAAACAAGCTGTGGTTGTTTTACTCAGGTAGCGCTTTCTATGCTTTCCTTATCGGATAGTAAATTAAGAAAATTGTATTACTTTACTTTTCGACGTCCATTGACAAACGTGTTTAAGATCATTTTATAAGTTAATAAATTGCTTAAAATTACAGCAAAGTCTCGCTTTTCACAATTTAAATTTTCAAATAACGAGATTTCATTTGAGCGCTAAAGTTTAACCGTAAAATCCCCCACCTAAGAAAGTCGCCGTTCGTTAAAACGTTCTAAAAAAAACGTTGATTGTTTGAAATCAGTTCCATTGATCTCGTTTAAGTGAAAAGAGAAGCAAACTATAATGAGATGCTGACGATTAGAGAGACGAATGACTGACGATGAGAGTATTTTTGGTTTGTAGCCAACTTTTTAACTTAAGATCATTCATAGATTGCAAACTCGGCTACAAAAAGGCGGCTCCACCAAATAAACTAAACTCCATAAGTCTTCGTTCAATTCAAATCAGAAAAATAATATATACAGTATGGTGGTAAAAATTTAATATCGCGCAGTGATTAGATGCTTTGTTTTGAAAGGTTAAAAAGCAAAGAAAATTTATGAACAATTATTAAAAGTGTATAAGGAGTTCTCCGTTTAAAACGCACATTTTACGGTTGTGAATTTAAACGTGGTCGTAATAGTCTTGAAGACGATCCACGCGAAGGACGACCGAATCCGCAACCATACCAGAAATTATTGAACAAACTCATAATATTGTTAGTGAAGATCCAAGTTTGACTAAGCGTGAAATTGCTAATGTCATAGGCATCCCAGACGAATGAGTACTTCATATTTTACATGTAGTATTACATATGAAAAAGCCTTTTGGAAAGTTAGTGTCGCACTCATTAACTGATCAACAAAAACAAGATTGAAAACAAATTTCTCAGCATAATTTGGAGCATTTTAGCAAAATAAAACCTATTTCTTGCATCGTTTTATAACTATGGATGAGATTTGGATCTGTCAACATGATTCTAAATTGAAACAAGCACGTCAACAATGGACTGAAGCTGGTTGTTCAGCTCCAAAGCAGGTGAAGTCACAACGATTAGCAAAGAAGGTTATGGCATCAGATTTTTTGATTTTTTGGGATGCAAGAAGAATTTTGTTGATTGATTGCAGTCTTTTGGACCAGCTGGATGAAAAAATTCCGTGAGAAAAGACCTGGTTTGCAGCACAAAAATATCATTATTCATCAAGACAATGCACCTGTTAACAAAGGATCTTTATTAATGAAAAAATTCAACTAATTAAAGTACGATTTGCTTGACCAGATTTGGCTCCAAGCGACTATTACCTCTTCAGAAACCTGAAACAGTTACTTCGTGGAAAGCATTTTCCGTTGAATGAAAAAGCTATTACAGCCGGATACGGGTATTTTGCAGATCTTCCGGAAAGTCACTATAGGGATGGAGAATCATTGGAGAATCATTAAAATAAGTGTATTGAAGTTTAGGAAGTTTACATTAAATAAAAAAATATGTATATTTCGTACCAAGCACAAATTTTTTTTTCATTTCGAGCGCAGAAACTTTTCAACCAACTTGTATAATATTAATTATATAACTTAGGCGTTGAATGCTCTTAATAACGATGAGAAGTAGATAACAGATTTGAAGCTTGATTTGACACCGCAGAAATCTGATGGAAATATGGCAACAAATAAATGTGATGACATTTGAATTGATGTTAATGATATTGCAAAAATGCTTAGTTTAACAGAGCTCGGCGTTGTCCGATATCGTTTAATACCAATGCAGTGTTAGTTTGAGTCAATTAATTCAAATAATAAACACCAACGATTGGCTATTATATATTTTTTGTCCAAAAAAAAAATTTAACTCGAAATTGACTTAAAAGTGATTTTATAAAATTTTTTTTTTTCCAAAAATTTTCGTTTTTATCATCTACAAATTTTACCTTCAAGCTAAGCAAAAAAAATTTTTTTTTCGCTTTACCCTATTATACGAAAAAATGCTTCAGGGACTCAAATAATGGTATGGGTTGTATTTCATTTCGATTAATTTTTACAGATCGCAAAAAGTAGAGCCGTTCTTATATGTAAGTTTAGCATATCTAAATCTCTCAAATCTACACTGTTTAACCTTTCGCTTCTTGATCTTATGTGGTATGGACTAACTAAGGCTTAATACAATTGAAAATAGCACGATGATGTTTATTTGGGAAGCTTTCTCTGCAAACCTACTCTGTACCGTAAACACTTGGGCTTAAATTTCGGTATAGCCACTGCTTGGAGTTTTAGCCAGAAATCAAAGGAGATCAGCGCACTTAACACTGTCACATTTTTTTTGCTTTTTTCCCCCACTTTCAGTACTTTATTTCGACAATTAGGGATAAAACCCCACAAGAAGGGTAAAGTTCTCTTTGTAGTCAATATATAATACATATGTAGGCACGAAACCTTATACACGCAAACGTTTTTTATTAAGTTATTGGAGCTATTAAGTCCACTGATTATGTAAGCGAAAAATAATTTGCTCAGGCCATCAAAGTTGCTTTCAGCACATATTTTCTTTTTCTTTTGCATTTCGGTCATACTTTTTATTTGACGCTTGTTTTCGCGGCCAGCCGCACTGCTTTTTAGTTGTTTTGGCCACCAAAACATGTAATAATAATTTTATAGCAATTTTTATGACAACAACGACAAGCGTTTTCTGCAGTGCTTTACTTCATGCGCCCTCAGCTGCCCACACATATACATACATTATATATATATATATACAGACATAGCTATACATACATACATATATCAGATCTTTTGGCAAAATCTCGCAAAGTGCATGGTGCGTTGTTGCCATTAAATTTTTGCGTATACGACAAACGGAAATTGACAGGAAAAGTGTTTATGTGCGAACAACAACAATAACAACAAGAAATAAAACCGTGTTTAAGTGTAAAAAAAAGTGTTTCTTGTACACCAGTTAGAAAAAATAAAAGCGTTTTGTCAACATAATCAGGACGTTGGAACAAGTAAACAATATTAAATCAATTTTTTTTCTGTAATTTAACGCTATGACGTTGCTCGTTTTATATGTTGCGGGCAATCATAAAATTGCATTGTATTACAGCCATTACTTGTTATGCCCTGAAAAGGGTATATTAAGTTTGCCAAACACCCAAATGGAAACGGCAGTGTGATAAGCTGTGTCGATTTAGTCATGTCCGTCTGTCTGTCTATCTATCTGTCCGTTGTGTGGTTATATATGAACTAGTATTTCAATTTTTGAGACATCGCTCTGAAATTTTGCACCAGTCCTTTTCTCACCAATAAGCTGCGCATTTGTTGGAACTGCTGATATCGGAAAAAAGTGCTTGTATGGAAAACTTTTTCATTTGACCAGATCTCTTCAAGAAATTAAGCATGGATAATTGTCCAAAGCAACGGTGTCATATCCGAAGAAATAGTTCGGAACGGATAACTATAGCTTACAGCTGCCATACAAACTGTTCGATTGGAATCAAATTCTTGCAAGGAATCTTTTGTGTTTGTAAAGAGCTATAATAGCTCGGCTGCAACCGAAGTTAACGTGTTTTCTTGCTTTTATATGTGTTGGAACTGCGCCTATGACCAGTCGATGTCATTAAATTTCCCACAACACTGATTGATATGAAGCCGTTATGTGTGTAAACAACTACAGGATATCCATTAAAGTATACGACCATAAAAAACTATAAAAATATATTTTATGGAATAATGCCATACAAGGAGTGTGGAAGAATGGTCGGAATCAAGGATTACAATATTTGAGTATGCGTGTTCATTTAGCTTGTTCGTCAATCACTTGTAGGGATCATTTCATTTGTATATTTTATGTTATGGTATATATGCTGTAATTACAAAAAAGTCTATACAGAGGCAAATAAGACCTATTCCGTTCCAAGTTAACCTCTATGCTCACGAATTCAATGGGATTTCCATGGAAAAGCAAATAACTCTAATTAATATATTAATAAATGCATGCTGGACATATATTTGGTATGTCGGGGTCGATTATGTACTAGTAGAAGTGTAACCTGCTATAGTACCCATAACGAAGTTGCCCAGAGTCCACCCTGGATTCTCGTGACAACTCGAGCTCTTCGTCTGCAATGGGTGGTTGTTTGACTCCAAGTACGCCACTCACTAAGAGGGAGGCGGTGAAGGCTTCACTGTGAATGGTGGTCAGTGCATGTCTGAAGTTTGTTGCGTCCGTAGTCTGGTCAGTGTACTGTTCAATGTCGTCGAAGTAGTCAAGGAAGGACCTCTTAATGTTTCTCAAAGGAGGTTCCGCTTCAAGCAGACGACTATAGGGTGGTTTCTGCGCAAAACATCCCAGCTAAAACTGCTTGGAGGGGGGCTCGTTATGTTCCTTAACCGGAAGCATACGGATCTGTTATGTACTTGTAGGTGTTCGACCAAAGACACTAAGACGCATCACGTTATAGTAGCTAGTGCAGTTTTGACATGTCTGACGCTTCTTCGTCTGCGTTGCACTACATCTAGTCGACCATGTTTAAGACCGATCAGCCGATTGCCTTGTAAGTTGCCAGCAACGTTTCTTTGTCTTACTTCCATGAGCTGCCGGGAAGCGACTTGAAGATTTTGTTGCGGCTCTGTACTTTGGCAGTTATCGCGGTCGTGTGAGCAGTAGAGGAGCACAGGCTGTCAAATGTAACACCTAAAATTTTTGAATTATTAACCGCCGGAATTGTAATGCCATCGACTATAATGTTTAAATCGAATTTGTATTGTATTTGTAGTTTTGATATGTAGAAATTAAACAGTAACAGTAGTTAAGCGGTTTGTGGTTCATTATAGTGGAAAAAAAATGCTACAGTTTTTAGGCCATCTCTACCATATAGTATTGAAGTCACTACATTGGCGCCTATAATTTAAGTAATGTTTGGTGCTACTAGCATGAAATATAAACGTGGATCCTGACTTGAAAGGGGTCAGTATTGAATATCGAAATATTAGGTCACATCTTGTTAAAAATTTTAGGTAATAATCCATAATTACCTTGTAGGAACGGCGGTTTCTTGTTAATAGTGCTCGTGCTTTGAATCTAATCGTTTTCAAACTTTTCAACGCTATGCACACTCAATTATAGTAACATTACTGAGTCTTATATAATATATCTTAAGGGTAAGATTACAACACTTTCTGTAAATGATATTGCTTTGAGCTTCATTTATATGACTAAGCAGCAAAATCTTTGACGAGCTTTTGGCCTCGTGCTAGAAATTTTGGTTCGAGTATTTTATATTCTGTCATTATTTTTATGAAAAGTCGTACATAAGGCAATAAGAAGCTAAGCATGCAACTAGAACTATCAGCTTTCATAGTCAGCGCCCGATACTGAAGTGTCTACCGCTCTTCTAAACCATCAACGCAAACTCGCCACATACGCGATTATTTTCTAGTTGCATATTACTGCTCGTTGCTAGAATAAAAAGCTAATAAAAATGTTCTTGCAGCAAGAGTCGGAAAAGCAATGTATGGAGTTGGATAGCATTAACGGTTGAAAGCAGCAGAAGCTACAAAGCGCAAAAATTGCAAGTGCTTTGAAAAAAGCGTAAACAAACGCAAACACATAAAAAATAAAAAAAACAAATTAGGATTCACAAAAAATGTCGGCGAAACAAATGGTGAACCAAAAAGTGTGAACAAGCGCCAAATAAAAATTTAATTTCATATGCAATTTAATAGCTTTCGGGTAGCATAATTGCTATTGTTATTGTTATTGTGTTTAAGGTGTCATTGCTTTTGTTGTTGTTGTTGTTTTCTGACTTTATTGCCACCACTTTTATCGCAGCTGAGTTTTATTAGCAATTTTCATTTTTATAATTCTACTATTGATGAGGCAACAAAATTGTGAGCAAGAGCAACAACAGCAACAATAAATGCAAATAAGCACGGCATATCGACGAAACCCAGCAACAGCACATCACGCCATGTCTACAGTAATAACAGCAACAAGCGCACGGTTAACGCAGCAACAGCGGATGGTGGACGGTCGTTGGTGCAGGGCGGCGGAGGCATGCGCTGCAGTAGTAGGCTACGTGACCAGCGTAACTCGTCGAAGCTGAAATCAAGTCAAGACAGCGCAGCCCGCTTTGCGTTTGGTTTCGTTGTGATTCGCTTGCTGTTGTTTTTGTTTTGGCGTTTTCTTTTCAGTTACTCGCTTTAATGCATTTGCATCATAATGATTGTGCACCCACTTTACGGCGCATGGCAACAACAGCAATAACAACAACAACGGTAAAGAAAATTACAGCTGCGCTTGTTGCTGACTGCACAAAAGCTCACGAATCGCCTGCTTCGGCTTAACGATGCCACATTATGTGGCACATGCGTGCGTGTGTGTGTGTGTGTGGTGAGCTGCGAGCGGTGGGGCGCGCGCGCTGTAGTGGTTATTTAGTTGGCCCCAAGAGTCAGGCCTCTGCGCCGCAATGACTTGCATTCAAGCCGGTTTGCTACCGTTTTACTCGCTTTCTGTGCGATGCAGCCTATCATTGTTTTTGTTGTTGTTATTGTTGTAAGTTCGCTGGCCGTTCATGAACTACAAAAGCCACTCATTGCGGTTGTTGGCCCATTCGCTAGCCTGCTTCAGCGCCTATGCTCAGCTACAGCTGCTGTCTTTGCAACACAGCCAGCAACAACAACAGTAAAGTGTAAGCCCCCGTTCATCCGCTTGCATGCACTCAATGCAGCTAGCAACTAGCTAACTAACGCGTTTCATCGGCTGCACAACCAGCTGACTGCCGTTGCTCTCGCGGACTCGACGGCTGCTCGTCGTGCCGTCTGACGCGTTGGCTGTCTAACTGGTTAGCCGACAGCCTTTAGTGTTGGTAGCTGTGCTGTTGCTGACTCGCTTGCCAATGCACGTAGATAATCGTCGTTGCAGCGCGCACATCCACTCGCTACTCGCTTTGTATTGTGTCTGCAAATTTGTGTGGCGACTTTTTTCTGCCTCGTCTCGTCGGTTTTACATTTTCACTGCGTTAAAGAAACAGCAAAAACAACAAAAAGTGAAAGAGGCTGTATGCAAATTGCATGCTTAACTAAAGGCATAGGTGTAGCATGGAAAGGGCATAGGTTTACGTGTAGTTTCCAATTCAAGAGGAATGGGTGATATATTCATATGTACATTTACCATCTAACAACATGCTTTCACAATACACCCACGGAGGCAACTATTAGCTGTAAATATTAAATTGTAAAGCTTTACTTTTCACTTGAAGACATGGATAGGGTATAATTTTCTGATATTATTCAAAACACGGCGCTCCAAAAGATATGTTTGGAGTTTTGTAAATAAAAAATAAGCAAAAAACGTTAACTTCGGCCGCAACGAAGCTATAATACCTTTCGCGGTTGCCTTTCTTAAAGCATAAAATGGTATATAAAGTTATTTAGCTTGGTTTTGATAGGTCAGTTTATATGACAGCTATATCCTATAGTAGTCCGATATGAACAATAATTAGGAAGATTGTAGCGCTACTTTAAGCAATACTACATGCCAGATTTCGTGAAGATATCTTGTCAAATGTGAAAGTTTTCTATACAAGCACTTGACTCCTATGGTTCAGTTTGTATGGCAGCTATATGCTATAGTAATCCGATTAAAACTATTTGTTCGGAGCTTGCAGTATTACCTTAGATAATAAACCATGTCAAAGTGTTTGAAGATATATTGTCAAATAAAAAAGTTTGCCATACAAGCACTTCATTCCGTTGGTTCAGTTCCTAAGGCAACTATATGCTATAGTAATCCGATCGGAAGCATTTATTCGGAGATTACAGTATTGCCTAAGATAATAATATGTACCAAATTTCGTGATGATATCTCGTCAAATAAAATAGTTTTCCCAACAAACAAAAATTTAATTCTGATCGTTCAGTTTGTATGACAGCTATAAGCTATAGTTGTTCGATATCGAAATGGCTTGCGCAAAATTTCAGATGCATATTTAAAAAATGAGGAACTAGTAGGTTCTCCGACCGTTCCTTACGGCTGTTTCAACCTTCGTATACCCTGTTCAGAGTATAAATATAATTATTGTTTTTGAATAACTCAACCTTTAAGCGCTCAAAATTTGTAATTGGTCTTTCAGTGGTTAGTACTTTCGAAAACGTATATAAATAATAATATCAGCAGCATACATTTTCGTGCTACTTCTTAATAGTATTGTGATGCATTTTCTGACATTATATGACACCTTTTGAAATATTACCAAACATTTAAAAGATTTCTGTGAACGCTTTCGAAGCCTTTTCAGTTTTTGAGCACATTTGCGTCATCACTATAGATTTTTCCAAATAAAAGCCATTCGTTGTTCCATCCCGGCATGAAGCTAACAAATAACAATCTACTGAAAGCTAATACCGATATTATCGTAAAAAGTAGAAATACGTACGTACATCGACAGAACTAGAAATTAATGCTGAAGTTTAACTGTTTGTATGTTTGCAAACTTGAAATGTAAAAGAGTTTATATCGCTTTTGACCCCTTGTTGTAAGTGGCTTTTTCTGCCTTTTGCTTTGGCGAGCTACAAGTGCAACGCAGATTTGATTACAGGCTTGGATTTGTTTGCCGTATAGTTTTGTTTTTGCAATGGCTGCACTTAAATTTTCGTTTCGGTAATAAAATCGCCATAAAAATGTTGGAAAAAATTGGTAACAACATTTACGGCCTGCGAGTAACTGAAAAAGTGGTAATAAAATGCAAAAACCAAATTAAAAACAAATCCAAACAACGAGCACTTGATGCTAGCAACAGCTACGAAAATTACAAAAAAAAAAAAAGCAACCAAACCAGAAAACAATAAAAAAATAGAAAACGAGTTGTTGTTACCAAATTTCTTTGCCTACCAACTGAATTGGCACTAAAATTGTGAAAAACGCAAAGCAAATAAAACAACAGTTACAACTGCCAATTTAATTGCGCAAAAACTGCACGCCAACAAATGGCAACAGATGGACATAAGTCAATATACCCACTTTTTGTCCTAATATAGTGCGCGCTACCTGTTTGCCCGCTTGCTGGCAACAACAACACAATTGCAACTAAATCACCGTTTTTTGCAACGAACTCACCTCATTGGCGAGAGTGCGCCGCGTAGGGTACCAGCGCAAGCGGCCACTGTCATTGCAACTAACTGGTGTGTTGTAGCAAGTTGCAGTCTGTCGCTGTTGCAGCATACAAAATGAAAATTAAAAATAAATAAACGAAAATGTAAAAATTGCAAACACAAAAAAGAGTTAAAGACATTAAAAGGTTGTATTGACAACAAACACAAGCAATCAGCATAAAGTTGCAACGCGGAGTCGTCGAGCAAGTAGGCGACAGAGCGCAACACCGAAGTGCTTGATTTTTTCGGTTGATACGGTGAAACCTGATTTTTGCCAAAAACGAGTTTTGCATTTCGCACAGCGAAAAAGTGCAAATGTTTGGGCATTCGCCACAGCGCATGTGTGACGGTATGAAACTGAGTTTGCAAAATATTGCAAAAAATACAATTAAAGCTGAAAAATCGTGTAAGTCCATGCTTGTGTGTGTGTGGGTCCCTGAAAAAGTTGTAAAAAACTCTGCAAGAGCAGCACAGTAGCTGCAAATCGCGTTCGAACAATGCATTTGGGAATGAGAGATTAAGTGCAATTAACTGCGACAATTATTAGGGCGACACCATACGTAGTGAGTACCGTTAACTATGCCATCAAACACAGTACTTGTACGAAAAACCATC
Organism: Bactrocera oleae; assembly: GCF_042242935.1. Classification (NCBI taxonomy): domain Eukaryota; kingdom Metazoa; phylum Arthropoda; class Insecta; order Diptera; family Tephritidae; genus Bactrocera; species Bactrocera oleae. Next base: position 12,018,771 of record NC_091540.1, on the reverse strand, counting down.
TTAAAAAAGCCGAGCCCACAAGCTTGCAATAGAAATCGTACAAATATGTTCCACAAGTTCATAAAAACAGAAAATGTTATAAAGAAATTCAGAATAATTTACTCACGAGGTTGAATGAAAAAATAGAAAAGACTAAGATATCTTTTGGAAGTTATTCTATAAAGCTGATAAGTATTTTATTTGCGTTGTTCTGATACTTCAAGTCTTTTGATCTTAATTATCGGTGTTATCGGTGTATCGGTGCGAGTATAATTTGGGAAATTTCGAAGACCTGACAGTCACTGACCAAACATAACTGCGAATTAATTTGGACTATGCGGACGCAACTGTTTTGGGAGATATTATATTTCAGATTTTTTTTTATTGGAGAACTAAAAAAGAGTACAAAGATGATGAAGTCAAATGAAGATGAAGAACAAAGGAAAGAAATCAAATGAAGCCGAAAATGAAGACGAAGAAAAAGTGCAAGGTGAAGAAAAAATATACTGATTCCATTTCAAGATAATAGCTAACATAAAAATGAAAAGGACACTGAATAAAGATATGAAACCACAGGCGAGGAAGTCAGCTGAGCGAGATGACAAACACAGCAATATCAGGCGAAGGAAAAAACGTGAAGCGAATACATTCATACTATGAATCTGAAGATTCTATTACCCAAGAAGCTATTTTTGTACTTACCTAATCTTTAAGTTTATCCCGCCTTTATGACAACTTTCCTTATCTTTTGAACTTTTGTATTTGATTTTCACAAGTGTTTCAATACGAGGGCTGCTATATATATTTCTGGCCTAACAATGAAAATACGAATATTTATCTACGAAAATGTTTTTATTTTTTCGGTCGATTGCTGCTTTGTTTCGGGCTCATACGCATAGATCCATGATTCGTCACCTGTGACGATCTTATAAACGTCTTTTGAAGCACCGCGATCGTATTTTTTCAGCATTTCTTTACACCAATCCACACGAGCCTTTTTTGAGCGATCGGGATCCAACGAGAACAAACCTTTTTTACGGCCAGGTGTTCATGCAATATCGAATGTATGCTGGTGGGAGAAATGCATAGGCATGCGTCTATCTGAAGGTATGCTACATGACGGTCTTGCATTATCAGTTCACGTACGGCATCGATGTTTTCTGGCATAACGGCTGCTTTTGGACGACCTTCACGGAATTTGTCTTTGAGCGAGCGTCGGCCACGATTGAATTCGTTGTACCAGTTTTTCACAGTGCTATAGGATGGTACTTCATAGCCATATAAAGATTTTAGCTCATCGATGCACTCTTGTCGTGATAATCCACGCCGAAAGTTGTGAAAAATGATCGCACGAAAATGTTCACGAGTTAATTCCATTTTTTGGCCGAGATGAATTTTTTAATTCCCTGTAAATAAAACAATTCACGATTAAATGACAAAACATTCTGAGTGATGTTATGCTAAAAAATGTCAAAATTTCCAATGGAAATGTCAGATTGCACCTGGCAACACTTAGTGTTGCCTAGGCCAGCCAGCTATATAGCAGCCCTCGTACTTGTAATTTCTCCCAAAATTATAAATATCATACGAAAGCCAAAAGACGTGTTCCAATTGCTGTTATACCATTATACCATATATGTCGATGAAAATATATTTGTATACCCTAAGCAGGGTCTATTTAGTTTGTCATGATGTTTGTAACACTCAAAAGGAAACGTTGGAGACCCTTTAAAGTAGTCCGTCTGCATATATACCTTGTTCTTCTATGTAAAACATTTTTATTTCAAAAGGTAACTTCACAAAACTTGGTATAAATTAGTATCTGAATTATGGCAACAATCTCCAAGGAAATTGTTTAGATCGGACAGCTATAGCGTATAGTTGCCATACAACTTACCGACCAAACTTAAGTCTGTATATGAAAAACTTTTTTATTTGGCAATGTATCTTCACAAAATTTGGCATATATTAATATTCAAGCCAAACAAGCAATTAGCGATTGAACGATCAGAATCAAGATAAAGATCTTCTTATACACTTTTTTGCTACAAAAAGTTCAGCTGTGAAGTTAACGTTTTCCTTGTTTGTTTATGAAAAAATATATAATTGTGGGCCACACGTGTGCTCTACATACATGTTTTATGCAGCATCCGCGCATTATGCGTCAAGTATACGGCACGTCACCACACGCACACACACACAATCGTTAATGCAGTTGTATTTCGGTGTGTCACACCTCACTGATGCGACATAACAAACATCTTACAATTTAATCAACGGTTTTTTTAAATAATTTTATTAAACAACAATGCATTGCAAATTAAAAATGCTAATTTTCCTTCAAAGGTTTTCTTTCTTTTGCTCAATTCACGCTTTTGTTGTGCAAACAACAACAACAGCAATACATATATAATTATGTAGGCAGTAGTCATGCCGTGCGCTGGTTTGTATGTATTTAAATAAAAATGCACATAAAATAAAGTACGAGTAATTAATAAAGCAACAACAACAAAATGCAAAGTTAATTTATGCAAAAATAAACTCATTCTGACAAAACCGCAATTTGAGGTGAGCCGAGCGCGAACTGAGCGCATAGTTGTTGCGAACGTTGAAGCGGCGTGGCAACAGTGTGTGGGTGGGTGGGATATATATGTATACATATTGGGGTGGAGCGAAAAGACATTTTTTTTTGCTTAGCCTGAGGGTAAAATTTGTAGATTATAAAAATGAAAAATTTAATAAAAATTTTCAAAAATTTTTGGAAAAATAAATAAATTTTTTCAAAAATTTTCTTTTTTTATAATCTACAAATTTTGCCTTCAGGCTAAGCAAAAAAGAAAAAAAATGTCGCTCCACCCTAACACATGTATATATGTATATATACATACGTATTTAATAATTATTCAAATGTGTATATGTTTGTTGTACACTTTATTTATTTGTTGTTGCGTGCGCTTACAAATTCAATTACACACTGTAAGCACTGTCTAATTATGTTGTTATTGTTGTGCAAAGGAGTTGTTTTTTTGTATTTTTTTTTATTAATTGCATTAATTGGCCTCACACGGCGGTAATTATGGCAAACGCTGCTGCCGAAAGCATTGAAACTCCTGCAAATTGGCAAATACAAAAGAAACAATAGCCTTAACAACGGTAGTGAGCACAAAAACAACAACAACAAAACTAACATAGTTGCAGCGTTGGTAGTGCAACATCAACAGGCCGAGTTATCCACCAGCCTTCAAATTCATATATACCATAAAAAACAACAACACACATGTGAGTAAGTGCACCCGCGAGCGAGCTTGTCATAAAATGTGAGCTTATTATAATATTTTCATTAATTTCATTTTAATTCTCCGCCTTATATGCAACCGACCGACAGGCAGTCGTCAACAACCGCAACAGCGTCCCGCATTGGCTGCTCTATTTTGTATCTGTACGGATGCGTCAGCACTATTTATAGCGAGGATGTTTAGTAAGGTGGTTCGTAAAAAGAGAGGTGAGCATCTCTCAGCTTTATATATGTAACTATAACGAAGCTGATCTTCAATAGCGGTTCGCAGCTTTGATGATGTGTGCTCAAAATCCACGATAAGGTTCTACAATAGACACATTATATACTTCCAGATAGTTAGGTTAGTTTATATTAAAAGATCGGAGAAAGACCTCTCTTGAGGCCAACTTCTCACCATTAAGCGCGATCGCCATGGTCAGGAAAAGATGGTAATCACTTGTCGCCAGGTCCGGACTACAAGGTGGGTGCATTAGGACCTCCCATCCGAGCTCCAGGAGCTTCTGGCGAGCCACCAAAGACGTGTGTGGCTTGGCGTTGTCCTGATGGAACACAATTCGGCCTCTGTTGATCAAAGATGGCCTCTTCTGGATGAGTGCTGCCTTAGTGCTGCAGTAGATGATTTCTTGCCCATCCCACCAAACACATAGCAAAACCTTCCTGGCCATCAATCAGGTCTTGGCCACCATCTGGGCCGCTTCCCCGAGCTTTGACCACGACCGTTTGCGCTCGATGTTGTCATAAGTGACCAATTTTTCATCGCCAGTCACAATCCGCTTCAGAAACGGGTCGATTTTGTTGCGATTCTGCAGCGATTTGCAGATGGAAATTCGGTCCATCATGTTTTTTGCGTTAGTTCGTGTGACTCCCAAACATCGAGCTCCTTTTTGAATCCAAGGTTATGAAAATGGTTCCAAACGGTTTTCTGGCTTATCTTTAGTTCCTCAGCAAATAAATAAGTGCTCACGTGACGGTCTGTTTCCACTATTTTCATGATTTTATCGCAATTTTCGACGACAGGCCTCCCGACGCGTGGTGCGTCTTTGACATCGAAATTACCGGAACGAAACCTAGCAAACCACTTTTGTGCTACACGTTCGTTTACAGTATCAGGCCCATAAACTAAATTAATTTTTTCAGTCGCTTTGGCTGCTTTTTCGCCTTGATCGAAGAAAAATTGTAAAATATATCGAATTTCCTCTTTGCTGGTGTCCATCTTTGACGAGCGCTCACAACGAACTGAGTAAATCAATCGAAAAACTGTCAAAGACAAACTTTTAGCGCAAATAAACACGTTTTCAGCGCCGTATAGTATGACATGATGCGACACGTAGCACTAGTACTATGGACAATAACGCCATCTCTTAGTTAAAAACCGAATGAACTTTTTACTTGACCAAATATTAATCACATTAGTAGCAATAGGTAGAAAAATTCAAATATTTCTCTTCTTAGAAACACAATTTATCCAAAACCTCACTTTTCTCGATATTTTCTTATTATAGTGATTCGTTCTGAGCAATATTTTCGGAAATTGTAGACCTCGTCAAATGAAAAAGTTTTTCATACAATCACTTTATTTCGATTGTTCAGTTTGTATGGAAGCTATATGCTATAGTGGTCCGATAACGACAATTCCGACAAATTAGTAGCTTATTGTAGAGAAAAGGACGCGTGCAAAATTTTCAGATCAATATTTCAAAAACTGAGGGACTAGTTCGCGTATATACAGACAGACGGACGGACAAATGGACATGACTAAATCAACTCAGCTCGTTCTGCTGATCATTTATATATATATATTTTATAGAGAATCCGATGTTTCCTGCTGAGTGTTAGAAACTTTTTACCAAACTTAATATAACATGTTCAGAGTATAAAAAGGAACAGGTGAAACAACTGTCACAACACTTGTCTGTATAAATTTGTTATATTTGTTTCATTGCTTGTCTCCGAGTATTATGACAGAATATTAAAATAAACATTAATAAAATGAGTAATCGGTAGTCATTACATTTTACGGCCGCCCTAACGAGGCGCGCACTCATTTCACCCCGCCGCGCGTTGCGGCAGCAATTGATAGGGACCCAAACGGCCACTGGGTAAAGAAGGTGCAGGCGCGGAATCCAATGTCGCAGTAGCGACTGCAGCACCATCAAGAGTCGCCACAAGAGACGCCGACCGGCGGTCGAGTGGCGATGCGAAGTCGGCAGCCGCACGGCAATTAACTTAATCTCTTTTCGCCCATTTAAAGCAATGAACATGTAGCATGATAAACAACAACAGCAAATAACAATTTTATACATTTATTTTAATGCAACCGAAAATGCGACCAAAAATAGCAAACGCAAAGACAAGTGAAGCAACAAAAAGCAAATAAATGTCGAAATTAATGAAATATTAAAAAATAACCGTTAATGCAATGAAAATGTGAAACCGCCAAGAATCAGTGTATCGCTTATGTATTTCGATTGCAAAATGTGAAAAAAGTAAAAACTGAAATGCAACACGGATAATTAATGGCCGGCAGGCGATTATTTATTTATTTTGCGATATTTCCTCACTCATTTGTGGGCTCAGAAAAATTTAATTGCAAAGCCGTGCAAATTAAATGCGCTGATTAACAAGCGCGCAAAAAATATAAAAATATTTAACGTATTTAAATGCCGTTGTGTAAGCATATCAGTATTTATGTGTGCGCGTGTGTGCGTGTGTGTGCATAACAGCGCGGCGGCGGCGGCAAATGTTCTCAAAAAGGAAGAATTTATGGCTTGTCAAATGCGGCAGCGAATTTTTATGAAATTTGCGAAATGTTCGCTTTTTGTCGTTGTTGTCATTGTCGCTTTTTTTCATGCATTTTCCTACCGCAGCAGCGGCCCAGTTTCGGGCGCACGTGCGCTTGGCCTTTATTTCCCAATTTATACGCTATTTTAATTTGTAGCTCACAAGCATTATTTGCTGAATTGCAAAATTGCCACATTTACTTGCGCAATTTTTTAATCTCTCAAGTGATTCGGTGCCTGTGTGTGGGTATATGTACTTGTATGTAGATGCAAAAACACTTTGGCATTTATTTTTAATTTTCTCAATTCGTTGTTGGCTTGATTTAAAAATTTCACCGCGCTACAAATCATTGTCAAGTGCTGGTTGTTGCTGTTGTTGTTATTACTAATGTAGTCGCTGCTTTTGCTGATGCTGTTGCTGTTGCTGCCAGCCTGACGGTCAGTTCAATATGCAACCACAGCCCAGAAGTGCAGTTGCATAGTGACCATTAGGGTGGCTCGATATGCGTTGGAAAACATTATTTGAAAATTCTTAACATTTTTTCGATTTTGATATACGTTTTTGAAATATAAATTATTTCTTTAATGAATTATTGATTTAGACATACTCATGCTTGAAGCAATTTAGAATTTTTTCATACCTGAAATATGTATGTAAAGTTAAGTAGCTGAGAGTTTTGCTGCCAGAAAGTCATTTAGGTGCACGCTAAAAATTTTAGTTTGGTTTGCCTGTGAAACTCTGCCGCTTTTAATATATTAAGCCTATTTAACGCAAAAAAATTGTACCACCCTAATAATATTACATGCATATTTACCTGTTTAATATGTCTTTATATATTAATTTTTATGTACCGGTATATAATTGTGAATTTATTCGCCGCTGGCTTGTTCTGAATGCAGTGAGCAAATAAATACAAAATATTATTATTTCGAAGTATATTTTTAAATATGATGTCTATGTCATTTAATTTGGGTGCACACATTTGTTTGGCGATATGACGACAGGTTTACCATAAAGGCTTGTCAAAATACTAACAGTTCGTTAAATGAACACAGATTTATACTGCTTGATATCACTTGAGATTAAAGCGGTGATAATAGGCTGTTACTATAAGTTGGCACAGAGCGCTAAGAAATATAGAAAAACAATAAAAAAATATTTTTAAAAAATTTAAAAAATATTTTATTAAATTTTTTAACATTTATAGTTTATATATTATATAAAAATTTTGTCCATGTTTTCATCTTGTAACAAACTGTGGCTATTATAAAATAAAAATTAGATCGATATCGTTGAATTTGCAATATTTTTACACAGTTGCAACTTTTTCCATTATTAATATACCCAAAACACCTAACCGACATACTCGTCAGTACATTTCTTGCTGTGAATTGAACTATTTGGCTAACTGACAACTGTTATGAACCCAACTAGTCAGCTGGCTGTACCATATTTTTTCACAAAAGCGACTCATGTAAAAAATATGCAATATTAATATTTATGTGAAGTTTTAGTAAATGTTGGTTGGTGGACTTCAGTCAGAAATATGCCAGTCTCACACTAATCCATGTAGATAAGAAAATTCCTTCAGTAATGGTAAAAATTCAAAATTGTGTAAAAAATATTAAAATTTGAGCCACAGAAATACAAATTTTCTCTCTCGCTCTCTCTCTCTCTCTACATATATATTTGTGAAAACTAAATTTTAATATTTAGTACAACACCACGTGAGCAACCATGAGCTACCTATAACACTATCACCTTTAGTTAAAACCCAACACGTACACATCATATGAATTCCATAAGTAATAGCCATATCTATAAATATATAACAGCAATTACTCTAAAATATTCTAGAATATTTATGCCATATACTTGCCGCTGCTGTTGTTTTTCAAGCGAACCACACGTCAAAAAATCGCTCAACACAATTTGCTGACGTCCAGCAGTCTGTCAAATTCGCTAGCGTGGGCCAATACAAGCGCTAGTGTATGTGGTTTATATGCATGTGTGTGTGTCACTTTGACTTGTTGCAGCGCAGTCAAACGTGCCCCCAGCAGTGTTTGTAGCCAAATTAACAAAAAACAAAAAAAAAAACACAAAGAAAATTCATCAAAGGAATCGTGTTTTTGGCATTTCCGAAAAAAAGAGATGTGTTTCAGCGTCCCAGGCCGCACAATTTTCGCTGTTGTTAACGTGACTCCCCCTGGCACTTATCCGTTGCTGTCATAATTGCTAGTTTCGTTAGCGTTTAATAATTTAATTTTAATTTTTCGATATTTTTTACGATTTTCTTTTCATTTATAAGTTTTATTAATATAATAAAATACGCCTGCAGTTGGGCTGTTGCCGCCTTCCGTGCTACACGCTTATGCGCAGCCGCTTGCACCGCTTCTCCCCGTTGCCGCTGATTGATTGTATTTCTTATTAAAAGTGTTTTTTTTTATATTTAATATTTATTTATTGCCGCTTCTATCAAGCAATTTTCTGCTGCCCTACCCTCCTTCCGCTTATTATTTGCCATTTTTGGACGCTGTGATAAATTTTAATTAAACAAGCTGGGTCGCTTATATGGCCTGACTTGATTGGGTTGGCGATTGTTAGCCGCTCGTTGCTTGTGGGTTGTTAAAGCGCACGACGAGGCAGCTGCGCTGCGATTGTGTACCTTGTGGCTTACATGCTGGAAAATATGTAATTGATTGATTGTAGGTATATTCAATGGAATGAGGCATATACCGGTATCAAGTGAGCGTTGAGCTACAAAAATGTGTTGGTAGGGAACCTTTGTGAACGAGCTGGAAAGGTGGTCAAAATATGTAAAAAGCAATGATCAATACTTGAATAATTTTTTTTTTCTCCCAAAATTAGTTATTCATTTTCACAAAAAAAAAACACTCATTTCATACCGGTACATCTGACAAAAGCCAGATTTTGTTAAATTCGTTCTATGCTATATAATACAATAGTTAGATAGCTTACCTTCAAAAGCTCCTCAGATAAAAAGAAATAGTTGTCCACACTTCTCTGCGACGCAAAGTTTACCGTACCACAAGTTCTAAAGTTCCGAAAGGCCGAGCAATCAGTTTAAATTCGAATAATGGCCTTCGATTGTGCTTTGAATATATTATACCAAAAGACCTATGTAAAAAAAAAAAATATTCTAAGATTCTAGGGACTTGAGATCTAGTCTCTAGTACATATTTATTATGTAATATGGCTGTCCATTTACGTAGCTAATTCCAATTTGAAAGTATTTGTATTCCCTTCAACATTTTTATCTAGTATGTTTTCTCTAGAATTACTCAATTATGTCTCAACGGTATAACTGAATGGGTTAAGTCACCAAGAAATTTTCCATGTCACAGAGCAGCGCTGCGTTCATTTCGTCAAGTTCTAATAATATAATTACATTTTATGTGGTTTGCACGTAATAATTCGTTTTGTTGTTCTGCTTCAGCGCTTTTATATAGTTTGGCTGCTTTTGTTGTTTGCCGCTGCCTCAAATGCTTTAACAGGAAAAAATTAATTATTTAAACGTAATTTGCTTGAATGGTGATTTTCAATGTTAACTGCGGCAAATCAAGATAAACGCTGTTGACCCACCCAGCTAGTAGAATGGAAATTGAAGTGCGATTGAATAATGTATTAAGCTGAGATTATAGTGCATACGAATATTTCGAAAATGCATGCGAAAAAAAAATAATAATAAAATAACAATAAACACAAAATTTGCTTTCAAAATGATTGTACAACAACTACTGATTGCCAGTCGACACTAGAACTTTCCTCGTGCGCACAGCAACATGTACGCCTACACGCTTTGTACGCGCTCTCCCCCACCCCATAACACCCACACTCTTACTAGTGAACGTCCGTTTGGATTGATGCCCTTGCAACGCTTTTGTGGATTCATACGTGTTGCCAACTGAAAGCCTCCATATGGCTTGTGTATGTGTATGCGTTGACATTTAGAGAAATTAGTTACACGTTACCTGCGACTCATATTTGTCAGCTTGAGGGAGCTGTATTGTGGTGGGGCTGCGACAATTACTACAGCTGACTGATTACCCGAGCATCGTTGAGTCTCCAACTTGATTGCCCCATATACTCATATACGCTAAATATACCCCACATCACCACACTGCACTTCGCCACACCGTTACACATGCTCACCTCTACCTCTATCTTAACCTCAAGCTCAACTTGAACGTCAAACTCCACTCATCTCATTTCATTTTCCATCGCCTTTACCTGGCAATGCCGGCCGCTCCCCGTACTCACCATTCACTTTGTTATATATTGAGTACACTAACACACACACACATACACGCTGGTACTAACCGCAACCGTCACGTTTGCCGCCGCCACTTTGCCACCTTTGTGCTATGCGCATTTGCTTGGCTGCCTCAGCAACTCATTAAGCATCGTCCGCCGGTCCCGCAGCACGCCGTGCCGTGCCATATTCTGCCATGCTATTATGGTGTTACGGGCACAGCGCGAACCGACTGGCTTTGGTTTTAGACAGACATTCTGGCACCAGAAAAATGAAAGCACACTCGTATGCACGAAAGAAATTACTGTGCGCTCGTGTGTGTTTGTGCGAGTGTGTATGTGTGTCTCTGTGCAAATGAACTGCGCGTTCAAATGTAAAGACAGAATAAAAAGCAACACTAGCAAAAAAAAATATAAAGAAAGAAAAATTAAACAAAAAAAAAAAAACGATAAAAACCCAAAGAAATTAAAAAATAAATAAAAATGTCAATAATCGCTGTCTTTAAAGCGAAAGCGTGCTAAATTTGCAATATAAATAAAAATCAATGTGAAAAATAAAATTTCTACTCATTGGTGCTCTAGCGCGATATATTATTTGGCTTTTCGATACATATTTTATAATTATGCAAAGAAAATATATTTTTCGAACGTTTGTGACAATCACTCTCCCTTATAGTTGAAGAACCTTTAACACTTTAACCCACTTATTCCGAGACCATGCCAGAGTATGTGCTTTATGAATATCAATTGATCTTTGAAAGCATGAGGCCATTATTTAAACAGTAATTTTAAATTAAACACAAACCAATTTAAATTCTAGGTAAGTAAACGGTTTCGGTTTCAAACCGGTTTAGACCCCGAGTACACAGCAATCCCTTCAAGATTTAAAATGAGCAGGGTTCTAAAGAATTTTGTGGTGACGAAATATCCTCTCATACGCATTTTAGAAAACTTTCTCTCGTCTTGCCCCTGCACTTCTTATAAACCTAACTGTTCACACATACTTTCTTATTACATTTTTGCACTTATGACCATTCTTATATCTGTAAACAGGCAATAACTTGACACAAATCCAACCCTTTTACATTTCAGTAATTTGTCATGTAAAAGCTTAAATTTTTTTTTAAAGCGTTGTCTTAGCAAACGCGTCATGAGCGGTGAAAGACGGTAAGGAGGGTCTGGTTAACTCTCCTCTGTTGGTTATGTTGATATAACATTTGTGTAGCGAAGCGTGAAATAAACTAAAGCAATATGCTCTCCAATTGCTCATACACTTTGTTGTGTCAACTTGTTGTTTTTGTTGAAACTTTTTTTATTTTTTACGTTACTGACTTTCATAGTTGCTAAGAGCAGAATTCCATAGAACATGCGATCCCTATATACTTCGACATATATGTATATACATACACGACGAGCATATTTGAGACCACGTAAGCACACTTAAGTAGTTCGCTATTTAGTAATCCATTGGAGCAGCAGCCCCGCAAGAAATCGATTTTCCTCTGAAATAGTGTAAAGGCAGTTGACATTACCCGGGAGTGGGGATGGGTAGAAATACATGTCATAGAAAAAATCTATAAAAAATATAAATATTTGCGTGTTCATATTCGAAAGGTGGCTCACAGTCTGGACGTATTTCAATCTGCATTCATTCCAAAGAACGAACTGTCGAGGAAATAGCTAATATTTTTAAGACCACACTGTAATTCCAGCATCGTTTAAAATCGAGATATGCTTTCGTGTATTAAATTTTGTAGTGTCAATAGAGAGAAACCGTTTTGTTTGTAAACCTTGGAAATATATATATTTTAAAGGTGAAGAATTAATTTAATTTTATTATTTATTGTGCAACATATTTGATTCTTTATATCGTATCGGCTTTAGGTAGGTAGCTGAACGCTTCCGAGGACCAAATTATATTACTCGAAGGATATATAAAGTCCAGCGTACATGCGGAGTTCATATCCAAAATATATAACATTTCTGATCTGCTGATCTAGACATACGTTTATCGCACTTTGGTTAAGAACTTTAAAAAAGCATTGCGAAAGGATTGTCGAACGATTGTTGTCCTCTTGACAGGTCAGAATCTACAGACAACAAATGCGATTTGGATGGGCATGAGGAACGACGATACATGCAGAAAGTGCAGAGAACTGACATGAAAGGGATGCTGGAAGAACTCCTATGCCCCTGTATAACATTGTCTAGAAGTATTTTTTAAATATCTTGGATCTTAGCAATTCAAGGGCCTAGATAAAGCATCCAACTTAGTTATGAAGCCACACTTAAAGTTCGCAGATGGTATTAATTGGTTCTGTATGACGGATATCACAAATTAAACTGAACCTCCAACTGGCGTTACTAAGAACCAATAGGTCTATGTGCGGCGTGACAGCCGGCCAGGGTAGCATAACTTAACCTAAAAAAACACTGTCTGGCTATTTTTCAATGCTGTTTTGGTTGAAAGTTTCCTACCGACCCTATTCGTTTGAAACCAATGTCATTTGGCTTCAATGGATACAGCTTAAATATTGGCATTGCATTGACTTTGAATGCATGTCAAATGCACATCATATTACATATATAGTATTTATGTATGTGTGTTGCATAAATTAAACAAAAATTGTAATTGTTCCTCAGCGCTCTTTCATACATAAAAATTACTAGAAACATTTTATTGCGCTATGATTTAGCACCATTTTTGTAGCTAACCTCTTTTCACTTCACACTTCACTGTTGCCGAGTTGTAAGGGTTAAATATTTTCAACATCTATCCCGCTCACTCTACACCTATTCCATAAACGTCAATCATTGATTCATTGATGCGAACAAATTATTCGATTGTCGACATTTTTACTCACTTTTCCTGCATTATTTTTTATTATAGGCGTCCGCACTATTGCTGTTATTTCTTTGATTTCTTAATGTAATCATGTGCTTATGTACTTATGTAGGCATGTATGTATGTATATATGTATGTATGTACTTTCGGCAACATTGTATGTAGCGTATTTCATTTCGCTGCTCTGACAATGCGAGTGTTTTCCGCAGGATCAGCGGAAATGTTTGCGGCCGTAGCGGTAATAAATTGCCAATGTCGGCTTCGTGTTACCAAACCATAAATAAAATGAAAGCCACAATAAACAGCATAACAATGCGAGCGCAGAAAAAAGAATTACAATAATAAACAAGTATGTATATATATCAAATACAACAAAGGCACAACAACAAAATTAAGATACCTAGCCATACTTACCCACATACCCACTCACTCATAGCTACAAATTGACAGAAATATCATAAATGTACCACAAATAGCTTGTGACTGCAACGCGCCGTTCCTCAATAGCAGAAACAACAGCAAGAACTATGACAAGCAACATCGATATTGCTGCTGCTACAGTTGCCAGTTTGTATGTACGTATATTATGGCTGATGATGAAATCATATCGTGAAAACTTTTTCCGCCCCAATGGAAATTTCCAGAGATCAAAAGCGCATTCGCGAAGTAAAACAAAAAAAAAATGAAATAATGATTTGAAATTGCAACGAGCAAATATAAAAAAAAAAGTATTGTATAAACAATTGCAATGAAGAAAAGTCGTGCGCTAAAACAACAGCAAACACCCATACGCAGATTGGCGTTCGATTAAGTGCGACTCCTACGAATCATACGACAATAAATTGCTTTTCTAGCCAACGAAGCGCAGGAAATCTATATATACGTTAGGGTGACAAAAAGACAACCAGTTAAATCTAGCAGACGATTTTGCATATTTCTAATTTAGGCTTTTGGCGATTTGCCTCAAGCCTAATATAGTTAGGTAGGTAGAGTGGCTGTCTGACGACACACCTAGGCTTATAGAAGGTCCATTGTTATACCAGCGGAACTAATGTTCTCTCACTCTATTGTCTTCACTCTGATCCACTCGATGCTTTTGATGAAGTTCATCAGCACAATGAGTTTTATTTGTGTAACCTCTGAAACTTTGTTCAGAAACCTTCGACCCGTAGTTGCGATTATTTTTCTGTATAGAGCTTTGCATTCGCATCGAATATGTTTTATAATCTCCTCTTCTTCTACCTCCTGATAGCTTCCACATACATATAATAGTCATTGTATGATGCATCTAGTCTGTTGGCATGTCTGCCATTTAAACAGTGAATTGTTAGCACTCCTTCTAGAGTTCTTATGTCATTCCTAATATAATATAATATAACATGGCAGTTTTTAACACTAAACCTTGAACTGAATTTTCTTGCTGCTGATTTTCAGATTTTCCTATATAGTTTTCTTTTCCACATTTTTATTCCAAAAATTCAAATGTTCAAAATACATGCAAACTGTTGCCTACATTTTGGCGCGGTGACATAATGCGACCCAACTTCAAGATAACACTTAGAGACTATTTTATACTAAAAAATATATGCAATTTAGCTGCGATATATGAATTTCAAATACTGTTCAGTTGTATTTCAATTTACCTAAGCAGGCTAGTTTTGACATGCCAAAACAATTTGATTTGATAGTCTGTTTTGAGAAACCCATAGGCGCGCTTTGATGTTACAAAAAATGGTATATAGAGTCTATATTAATAATGGGTGGATAATTGTTGCCTTCTATCTTTGATTATATCGAAATTTATCTGCTCTTTTCACCTTTCATCGATCCTCTGATTATCCCAGTAGAACTTTTGCTGATATTAAGTCCTCTGGTGCCTTGTACTAACAAAAATAGCTTTCAGTAGTGGATCGTCATGTGACTTTATCTATAGACTCTGGCGCCATGTCCGAGCAAAATGTTTTAACTAGTAATTTCATGATCTCAAAAGTTATTGTGGCAAAGCAAAAAGTATAAAAGCATTTCTAATCTATTTAAGAGAATAAAAAAATATTCGCGATATTTCCGAAAGTGTTTAGTATACTAAACCACCTTAATTTGTTGTACTAGTGTTTATGCATTTCAATCTATTTGATTAGCAGCATTTATTGTCGCAAAATTATAGTTTTTAATTGTATTAATTGTTTTCTAATACGATTTTGCAATCGTGCTACATTTGTTAAAAGGTCAAATTACTTAGTTATAATATATTCCAAACATATGTACACTATGGCAATTAATTTATGATGAAAGCACATTGCCGACAAAGTTTGTTTATCCAACGTAAAATGTTCGTAAGCTCTCAAGCGCAAAGCTTTACATACGCGGTTGCAATGCAGCGTTACATTCAAGACTATGAAGTTACATACTGTAGGTTGTTATGAGATGAAGAAAAGATAAACAGGAACTACAAGAAAACATTTTCTTGAAAATCACTTCGAAAACATATATGTGGAAGCCACAGTTGCTACTTTGCAACTATTTGCTATGGCTTAAACCAGCCAAGGTTCAAAACAAGGACACATAAGGAGACGACAAGCGACAGGCAGCATCTGTCAAAAATTAAAATGCACACATTCTTATGGGCTTAGTTATTTAAACAGCAGCACTACCTCACGACAGCAGTCTTGCTGTTGTCGCTTTCGCTAAATTAAAACCAGTTGTAATTTTGCCGACGACAATGGGCAGTTGTATTGTTGCCACTAATATGTGAAAAGAAAATTATTCAAAGCTCTAATAAATGCAATGTTACTTTATCAATATATTTGTAATAACAAGTGAAAGTTTTAAACAATGCATCGACTTATTTATTTATTTTTTTGGACAAAAAATTTAGTTTTGAACAAAACATTTCAGTTTCTTGAAGTGAAAGGTTTTAGTATGGCAACAACGAAATTGTGTACTTCAGCTGTTTGATATGTAATATGATCAGCCGTATTAAAAATGTGCAAGAAGCTGGCTTCAGGACGATATTTGGCGACCAGAAAATATCGCTTTAGTGCAGTCGTGTCGTGCCGTCATCTTTGTATACAGAGCATCAATCTTTAGCTCCACAATCGGTTGGTTGTCCTCATTGGTTCATTGAATTTTGTCTCATTACTTCGCTTTGACATAAAATTTCTTTAAACAGAAACATCATTGCCTTTGTAGAAAAGTCTTCATAACCCACTTAACCCATCACTGACTAACCATTTTTCGCTGGTGCATTTCGCGTGCGATCTTCGGCGTGTAAAATAAATAGCGATAGATACTGATTATATCAGTGATGAGAAATACAAAAACAATACCAACAACTAAAGCGAACCGCTATGGTTGGCGGTTGAAAATAAACGAAATCAAATAAAGTGAAGCGAAATTGCTTCTAGCAACAGTGACAATTGCCAACTATTACACTCGCAATTAGAGATGCCCGCCTCCGCGCCGGTCTACTAGCTTCCAGTGAAATAATCGAGACAAAAACTAAAATTTGTTTGTTTTTATTTTTGTATTTTGTTGCCAATTGAGTGGTCGCAAAGCATGCAAGTACATTTTAGCCAAGAGTAGATTTGTAACTATGCATACATACATATATACACTACATGTGTGTGTGTATGTGTGTGGTTCGGGTGAATAGTAAATAAGGAAACAGCGCGAACTAATGCTTTGTGTAAATAAATAAAATCATTGCGCAACTAACTGCACATAGCGACAGTGAGGCGAAACTACAGGTAATCTGCAAATATATGTATCCGCCAATTTAATATCTATACATACACACATATATACATACATACATACAAACACACATGCACAGTGTTGTGTGCTAAAGCAGCATCTACGTCGAACGTGGAAAATTTTCGTGAGTCAGCACTTGATGGATTTCTTTGAATTGTAATAGAAATTAACCACGGGTTAGCTAGTAATATTTAATGCGCTCTTACACGCACGCACAAGCGTACACACTAGATGTACATACATATGTGATTATTCAAACTTTTGCCAAGCGGCCATGTTCATTAACATTTTCCCATTTTAACCATTTTATCCACTTTATCCATTTTTCCTATTAAAATTTTATATGAGCAAAAAAGAGTTAATTTCGTTTTTCAATTAAATATTAACATTTCCTACTGTTTCCATGGGTCAAATCGCTACCGCTTTGTCGTGAAACGCTCTAAGCTGCCTCCGTGGCGTTTTCTAGTTTTTCGGTTTGTCGGTCATTTCGATTTTTGCTGAATCACCTGCATTAAGTGTTTAATTTTTTGTTATTTCATTGCCTCTTCATGTTAGCGTATTGTTAGCTCGTTCGCAAATAATTGTTTAAATGAATTTTGTACGCGCTTGGTAGTGTATGTATTGATCGACATGCTCATGTCGCATGATTTTCGCGTTTCAACACTTTATTATGCACTTGTTAGCTGTTGTTGTTGTTATTTGGTTGGTTTTTGGGAAATGTGTAGTTTTTAAAAATATAATTTTAGAACACAATTTAATGTTTTAGTAGAAATCTATGCAAATCGACCATGTGTAATATCGATCTCACTGCATACTAACCCTTATGCTAACCCTTGCTTAAGGTCCTAGGCTATGCTACCACAAAAATTATGTTCTACATTTGTTTCATAAAATGTTATATAGTGAATACCTTAGTTTTGTTTGCTGTAATTGCTTGCACGCTTTGCACGACAGAATCTCAAGTAGTATCAGTAGATCGATGTGTATCGAGTCATCATGAGCTGTGCTAGTTTTCTATACACAAATACTTCGTTGCTGTGTACCTATTTATGTGTGGCAGAAGTGGTTCATCCAAGCAGTAGTTATCAAGTTTTTTTTTAAATTTTTTTTTTTATACCCTGCTATGACTTTTCTTATGTTTTTCGTTAAAAGACAAGCCTCTCCTAGCTTTACTTTTAATCCTTTGTAGAAAGTTTAAAATTAGAAAGAAGCTAAAGCGACGATAGCAGCGTTTATATTGCCATTCCGCTGTCCATTTTTTCTCGAATAACGTAGTTTTATGCTTATGCTACTTTTATGTGCGCCCAATACTTAAATTAGCTTTGTCCAAGCTGTCCTCTAGGGTTCGTATGCGATTGCGTAGATGTTTGACATGGTAGCGTTATTTAAAAAAAAAAATTTAATTCGCTCCACAAATACAAGTTTCGCGTACTTCTTGAAGTGATTTATTTTCAAACTATGATTCTCACCTTGTTTACAAACATGTTTTGCCAGCAGACATGCGTAAGAGTTGAAATTAGTATGGATTACTTATTGGTAATATTTGTATTATAATAGATGTACTAACATAGATTATTTCAGTAAATATTTTTGAAAAAAAAATTCATATTTATTTGCTAATTTTGGTTGTTATTTGTTATAAAAAATTTGCATTTAACGTAAACACATTTCGCAAAACAAATTACGCACAACTACATTTTATAAATAAAACTTGGATCATACTATGAAGTCTAACCTTTCATAACAACCACTCAAAATAAACAACGCGTTATCTAAGAAAACTAAAGTTAATGTAATTTTTCAAGCAATTTTATAAATATAAAAATATATATAAAACAATAAAGCAATATTTTTTTTTTATAAAATACTTAACAAATGGAACGCCGCTTGTAAGTGGCCGATTAGCAATACGAATAAGTCAAAATATGCGAAAATAACTTGAGAAATGCCTGAAAGGAATTTGTTGTTGTCAGCGCTCATTTAGACTACCTTCATTGCCTTTTTTCACCGCTCGACCCGCTTGCCAATCTGCCTTTGAGGTTTTCAATTATATTTTTGTTATTCGGAAATTGCTGCCAAAATAGTTTATGAGTGCAAAAATGGTCAAGAGACCGCAAAGAAATCGACTTCCTTTTTCTAATAGCATGCAGCAGACCACAATATAATAAAAAAAAAAAAGAAACCTGCACCATCTCTTTTCATAGTTTATTCGACCGCAGTCGACCACTCAAGCAATTTGTCGCTGTTGCCATACCAAAGACTGCTGCCTTGGCTGTCGTGCGGCAACAATTCAATTTCCCAAATTCCGAAAATTCACTGTAAATATTTATGCCCATATAGATCCACAGTATACACACATGCATACACACATACAAGTATGTGCTACAAACAAATGAACTGGCCGCAAAGGCAATTGCAATCCCACAATAATGACAGACAAGCGCACAATAATTGACAACTGCCAACCGACAGCTGGCAACAGTCAAACACACAGCCACAGAGACACAGAAACAGTACAACAGCAGTATTCAATAGCCACTGGAAGCAGCAACAACAACAATAGGGTAATCAATAAACGAGAGTTGATACTGATCCCAGCAAACATATGCGCTTTATGCTTACCAACAACAACAGCTAGCTTGTTGTTGCCATAGCCGCTCATCTGTTCATCTATTTGTTTGGACTGTGTGAAAATTCTCGGGAAATTCGTAATTCCAACTGTACTGATAAGGTGAGTGCGCTCACTTCTCTGATTGACAACATTAAATGAAATTCGCGCTAAAAAATCGAAAATCAAACAAAGTGTCAAAGCAATGCCGCATTTGTGTTAAGTGATTGTGATTAGCCGCAAGCGAGTGTTAATGCGAAAAGTCGAGATAGATACTCGCATATATATGTATAAGTAGAAGGTGAGATCAGCATACCTTTTTGGATTATTAAATGGAAGCAAGAATTCTCGATTTCACTTAGAAATGTTCAAGAAAAAATTATTTCTAGTTCTGAAAACTAAGATGTTCTGGGAGAATAAAATGTGTTCAATAGTTTTTTTAAATGGAAAAAATGATTGTTATTTTTTAATTCTGCTATTCCATGAGTTATGATAACTAGAGTGCGTGACATTATTATTGCGGAATCAGTTATACTTATAAACTTACTTATTAAAATTCTGAAAATATGCATCTTCTGTAATTTCAATCAACATATCTTAAGTAATCAGCCAAAATTGATCTAATAACTAAACTATTGATCGTTATTATCGATAAGTGTCGTAAAAGACAAAAGCTTCAAAAATAAATTCAACTTTTAATGAAATTAAATTCTAGCCCTTATCAGCGAAGTTAAGCAGAGCAGTTAAAATTTAGTCGAAAATGTATGGAATTATCGTTGAAAAAACTGACATGAATTAAATTCAGTTCAATGCTCAATCTTTGCACAGAAATTTAAAAAATCGATAATATATTAAATTATCGATAATATTATCGAGACATCACTAAACGAAATTTTTATTATCGATAAATATTAATAAAATCTTTCTAAAATCACTATAAGCGCTTAGTTTGTTATTTTTTCGATAAAAAAAAATGTTAATCGAAAAATCGATTTTTAAAGAAGTATTTTTTATAAAAATTTGCTTTAAAGTTCTATTTAATAATAAACTATTGCGTAAAAATACTATATATTAGCATATGATAACATACACTTATGTATAAGGCAAAGCAAAAGCGCAGCATACTGAATTTATCGTTAAAAAATTATGAAAAATGCCGGATGATTTGCTTAAACTATAAATTATACGGATGATATGATATCTAAGTGTCGTTACGGCCACTTTTAATATGTATTGTTAAGTAATTTTATTTTACTGTATTCAGTAATGTGTACAATTTCATCATAGAATGATATGCGCAAGACCAACGTTTACAAATATATTATATTAAATTTTATTAATAAATAAACAAAACTATCGATTCTGGTGGAAAGAAAATCCACAAATTATTCATGAACAGCCATTACATTCAACTAAATTGACAGTTTGATGAGATTTTTGTTCTGGAAGAATCAGCGGTGCGTATTTCTTTCGAAATGAAGCTGGTGACATCGTTACTGTCACTGAAGAGCGCTATAAATCGATGTTTACCAACTTTTTATGGCCGCAATTGAAAGAAGTTGATCTTGACAATATCTGGCACTAGACAGACGGGGCTACGTGCCACACAGCACGTGCAAAAAACGAGTTATTACGTGAAAAGTTTGGAGACTCGATAATTTTAAGAAATTGTGACATCGAATGGGCTTCAATAAGTTATGATTTAACACCATTAGACTACTTCTTGTAGGGTTATTTGAAGTCATTGATCTTTAGCAATAAACCAGACTCTCTTCAAGCTTCAAGAAGTCAATATTGAGCTTGGTGTTCATAATATGCGACTTGATTTAGTGGAAAAAGTACTCGAAAATTGGGTATATCGAATTTATTTCTGCAAAAGAAGTCGTGGCAGCCATTTGAATTATGATATATACAGAACTTAATTGTATTGATTGTACTTCACATTAAATAAAAAAAAACATTTTCATTTATCATTATCAATTAGCGAGTTTTTTTTTCTTTTTTTTTTTAAATCATATCACGCTTTTTGGAAAAGCCTTTTTAATATCGATATGTGTACTAGATATTGAATTGTACAAAAATTATCGGAACTCGTCCAACAAATCGCTTTCAGCACATAGAAAATACTTAACCATGGAAAAATGTAACTCATACGCCACAGCGCACGTGAAAAGCGTATCCTCGGTATTGGTATACTTAAATATGCCTACTTAAGATATTAATCTATGATATATATCATTATGTAAACTGGATAACATTTTTCTGAAAACAAATTTTCATTTTATTAGCCTTTATTGAGGGCTTGACACAATCGCATTAAAACAAAGTGACAGCTGTGTTTGCTTCGGAGAAGTGTAGTTGCACTATTCGCGCTGATTTCAACACTATTATAAAGAAATTACGTTAAGCTATTTCATATTAAAAACTAATATATTACAATCTAAGTCAATGTGTGTGCTGCCACACACTGCCGGGCGTAAATTATGCACACACAGCTACAAGTACCTATATGTAAGTACACACATCTCAGCGCGTTGTTTACAGCGAAAAATTGAGTGACCACAAAACCATGATAACCACAATGTGTACTCAAAAGTTTTGCCAAAAACAAAGGGCAGCGTAATGATTTCATGAATGAATGGAATTTTTTACGAAACTGATATAAACAGTTAGATATTTTCTCATAAATAAAATGAGCTGATAAGCGTAAACAGAAAACCACGGCGTTTCAATAAACAAACCACTGCGTGGCTATGAGTTTGTATGCATGTATAACTGTTTATAAAATGCTTGCCATGTGGCCTACCCGCTGCAGTAAACAAAAACATAAATAATAGCAAGCGTACCAGAACTGCCAAACGGAATTGACAAGCAAAGTACAATATTTATACCGAGCTGATGACGAATGTGGCTAGTACACTTGTGTGTGTGTGTGTGTGGAGCTTATCAACAGCCGGAAAAACATGACACCGCAAGCGTAGTGGTTGGTCTGATTGAGTGCTTTGGAACAGCGCAAACTTAACGTTGCTGGCTTAAGCAAGATAAAAACAACAAAAAATTAATTAAATTTTTTTTAAATGAATTTTGCAATAAACTATTTTATTTAAGCCCGCAAGTGTACATGTGCTTGCCAAATGCAGATTTGTGTATCTACATACATACATATGTGCGTTTCTTATGCGTGCGGCCATGCGGCAAATTTCTTGACCAGCTAATAGCAGGTGCTTAACCGGCAAATCGCGTAGGCGTATTTATTTATATTTTCTCCCAACAAACTGCTGCAATTTTAATAATTTTTTTATATTTAATATTCTTTTAAATTTTTTTTCATTGAGGCGAATGACCAACACGACGCGCTGCGACAAACGCATACACTTACGCACGCACGCACGCACTTATACTTGTATGTGAACTTATATTAATACATACATGCATACATACATACACACATATATAAATACTATATGCACCCATTCGGCCGACCCAGCCGCTTTGCGCGTAGCGTCCGCGTCAGCAGCGTTTGCTCGCGCTTGGACTTTTCTTCTCGTTTACTTGTATATTCCGCATAACTACGGCCAGAATGTGTGTGTATGCCTGTGCGCGTGTATATGTTGCGGCAACATGTTGTTGACGTCGTTCATGAGAGTTCATTCAACCAACGGCCGGCAGCCAGCGACCAGCGCCACACTAGCCTTAAGTTTACTAAACTCTTTCATTAAGCGCTTTTCTCTCTGTTGTACACACACACGCACACATACATATTTGTTGCTATATTTGCGCGTAGCTGTTAATGCAAAATATGTCACATTTTATTAAAATTCTTGCGAATGTTTATTTTGGTTCTTTAGTTTCGCGCAGCCACTTGCCACTTATTGGTTTTGCCTGCTTCTCCTTCCACTTTTTTTCTTCAATTCAACGCGTTGTTTGTTTGTGCGTGGGCCGTTCATGTTGGTTTTGGCTGCAAATGCGCGACACGTGCTCTAGTAAATTAGCTTACAAATGTTTATAGGCCCATACATACGTACATATGTATATCTGTACTTAGCTAAATATGTATATGGAGCACACACACACATATGTATGTATATACTTATATTAAGGATATAGTTGACGAGTAGTTGGCACGAAAAGTCAAATTAGCTTAACAAAAATAGCATGAGACACGAAAAGTTCAGAGCTTGATTTTAAATATTAATTTTATGGGGCACTAAAATAAAACTTGCCGCTGCCATTAAACTATTAAAATTATTAAGAGCATAAAAAATTAATTACGTAATTTATAGGTATACGTTTTGTATATGTATGTATGCATGTATATGCAATTGGAATTTAAATTCGAAGGCGTGTGGGTGTGATGATTTGCTAGTTTTTGATTTTAAGCATAAATATCTTAAAAATGACATTTAATCATTGGTTGCAGTCCAAAAAGATTCGAAGACGTTCGAAGTTACAAAAATTAAAATAAGCTCAATAGTTCATCTTTAGCATATGCTAGTGAGACTTTGAGCACTACATTTTCCTCAAAGTTATATAAGTAAATAGAATCAGTTTAAAAGATTGTGGCATACTCCCAACTAGCAAAGTAACAATTAGTGACTAAAAATAAAAGAGTGAAAAAAATACTCAAGGTTCCAAAATTGATAGAGGCCTGACTGTCTTAATATTCCAATCAAATTTCCGGTATCTAAGTGCACGTATTTCGATTTCCTTTTTTTGAGTACTGCTATATGTTTTCGTACTTATATGTATGTATGTATGTACGTCTGAGTTAGATTTTGCTTAGACCCATCACTTCTTGTGCAAAAAAATCAGCAGTTGAAGTACCACTAATTTCTGTATTAATCACGTAACACTTCTTCAATTATTTTTATTGCTTCTATGCTCTAGACGGTGTTAATATTTTTTATCCACAGTTCAGTGCTCGTGCTTCAGTCTAGAGTTCGTGGATATTGCATTTGTGAGCCGAATTTTCTGCTGGGATCAATTATGGTATTTATAACCCTTTATGTGGCAGCTGTGGCACCACAAAAAAAAAGTTTTATAAGCGTGTTAATTCGCTCTGGGAGATTTTTACAAACTAATTTTCGTTCGCACAACATAAAGAAAAAGATTTCCACTAACATGAGTCTCAGTTTTTTCTGTCATTTTAGCTTCTCTTTTTATACCCTGAACATACGCAAATTACTCCCTTAGTTTTGGAAATATCGATCTTAAATTTAGCATATGACCGTTTCTCACGAAGAAGCTGCTCATTTCAAACTGAACAATCGGAATCAAGTTCTTAGATGGAAAACCATTTCATTTGAGGGTATAACTGCACGAAATTTAAAACGCGTCATTATCTAAAGCAGTATTGGAATCTCCGAAGAAATTGTTCAGATCGGATCACTAAAGCATATTGCTGTCATACAAATTGAACAATCGGAATCAAATTCTTTTAAGTAACCTTTTGTATTTGTAAGGGTATTACAGCTTCGGTGCAACTGAAGTTAACGTTTTTTCTTGTTTTTAATTAAAAACTTCATTCACAAAACCATTTTACATTTCCCTGCGTCAAATGCGAAAAGGGAAGCTTTGAATAAAATATTTTTAACTTTACTTTTTTCGCTGCTTTTGTTTGTGGCCTGGTGCATGCTAAACTACAACCATGAAGCCACACAGAGACGTCAACGCCTGCCATTGACACTGACAGCTATGTTTGACATTTCTTTTAATTACTAGTTCCGGCAAAATTAATTTCAAAACTTTTCAAAATTATTTTGCAATCATTTTAGTGAAAACACACTATTTTAATTTTACACAACAGCTTTTGCTTACGTTGGAAAAATATATATACATACATATATGCATAGATATGTACAATTTATAAAAATAAAAAATACATGCAATTTGTTTGTGTTTATTCAAAATATATATATGTATATATATATATATGTATATGTATAAGCAATTCTAAGAATGCCAAGGTCGTTTCCCGTATTCAGGCACTTATCAAAACCACAAAGTTGAAAAAGCGTAACAGTAACACAGTATATTGTGTTATACTAAACCAATAAAAAAAATTATAATTTATAATTTCGGTTCTGCGAAATGTCACACTTAGCGGCACTCTCGACATCAAAAGATTAAAGATTTTTTTATTATTATATTTAATGTCAGAATTGTCTGATAAGTTATTAGAAAACAACTGAAAGGCGAGAAAGTTCAAAAAAGTCAATTAGAGCTTGAAGCAACGAACAAGAAAACAAATTTTGTTTACTAATTCGTTTACTTCAAGCACCATATACATGTAGATATACATATACATACAACTTACATACATATATGACTAAAAATATTTTTAAAATAATATACGTCAACAAAGCGGAATTTCATCAAATCAACGCACTCTACCGCAGAGCAATAATTATCGCTATAAAAATATTTTTTTAACGGCAGCTCACAGGAAACCGTAGTATTTTTGTGTATTTTGGTTTTACTACAAATAAATAAATATTTTTTTTTAACTTAATAAAATAAACTTTAATCTCAGTTACTAAGCAAGCAAGCAAAGAAATTCCTGCACAGCGGATTTGTCAATCAAGCGCAGCGAATGGACTTGTAGCCATATTTGTGGCAACCATGCAAGCAGTCGTGTGAGTATAATATTATTATTACATCAGCAAATTGAAGGGCAAATCAAGGGCTTGCCAAGCATGTATACCAGCACAACTTAACAGCAGCGACAACAACACCTCTTGTTGCTCATCATATTAACAAACAGCTGAATTTGATTTTGTGTTGCAGTAATCGTAATAAAAACGGCAAAAAAAACAACAACTAATGCATACCATACTACTTGACACCTTTTCAAGGTTTGCCAAAAATCGATTAGAGATTACCGCTAGCAATTGCCAAAAGCCATAAACATTGAGCGACAATGAAACGTAACTGCTGGGCAACAACACAACTACTCCGTTACATGGCAGTGCTTGCTGCTCTGCGCATATCACTGCCACCTCACTGGACTCATACGTACACATTTTGCACGTGCTTGCGACGGTTGTGGCAAAGTTATGACAATAATTACCTTACTCCTTCGTCTATCGCTTTAACGGTAATGTTAACTGTTTTATAAAATTTCACAATATGCTGCAATTTTTCAAGGAATGTGTTGTAGAACCGGATTTCAGTAGCAAATATATTTCAATTTCAATTTTTAGAACACAACCTAATTATTTGGCTAAGAAAGCTGTTATTATATATATGTATATATTATATATATGTTGCCATATATTTGTTTATAAAATATAAATATCTAAGTTTTTTAGTTTAGAAGCATTCACAGTGCTAACTCTCTTCATACTTGAACAACAAACAAACTATTTATCCCTAAGGCATCCTAACCTCACTTATATTCGAAATCAGTTTAATATAAAGAGTCATAATTTTAAGTGATCCAATTTAGCTTAACGTAAGAAAATCTCTTTTACGTAATACGCTCTTAATAAGTTTGGGTAACAATTATTAAACCAAACTAGTTTAATTGAGCAATTTTTAAAATAACTGTTGGGCTTTTAGAGAAAGTGTTTGAAAATGCAGAACAATTTTTATAAGAAACTATTTAAAAATATACGAAAAATTTATCAGATTTTAAGGGATTATTGCAAATACAATTGTTTAAAATTTTTCCAAAATTCCTTCAATTTTTAAGAACATTTTTGGATTTTTGGAGAAACGGTTTTAAAATGCAGACAAATTTAGTTAAAAGAAAATATTCCAAAAAATAAAATTTATCAGATTTTACGTATTATTGCAAATAATTTGATCTGTTCAAAAAAGTTTCAAAGCTCACTGAATTTTTAAAACACTTTTGGGTTTTTAGAGAAGAAACTATTCAAAAATATACGAAAAATTTATAAGATTTAAAAGGATTATTACAAACATCTTAATTTGTTCAAAAAAGCTTCCCAATTCATAAAATTTTTAAAAAAAGTGTAGGTTTTCAGAAAAAGTGTTTCAAAATGAAGAATAAAAGATAAATGTCCATAAATCGTTGAAAGAAATTATTTAAAAATATGCGAAAAATATATAAGATTTTAAAGGAGTATTGCAAATACCTTTATCTGTTCAAAAAATTTTCAAAATTTATGTAACTTGAATTTTTTTGACCAGAGAGGGTTACAAGTGGTATACTAGCTTTGTCAGAAAGATGGGTAAAAGCTTTGCCTAGCGATGTGCATTACTTCGAATAACTCATATTAATTTCCTTACAACAAAATTGCATTTTCATAAAAAAAAGCGAGCACATAGTTGCGTAGTGAAGTGTGAAAATGAAAAAATGCAGATTAGGTCACTTTTGAAATGAAATCGAATTTATTGTAAAACTTTAGCTAGTTCCAATAAAACATGGTCGTAAACATGTTTTAGCCTCTCGCTAATATATACCGATACTTTAATAGGCGCATCGTTTGTGTTGCTATGGGACTTGCGCTTGCCTCAACTTTCAGCGCTCAAAAAAGACAGACACTACTTCGAATATATTAAAATTTGCCTGACGATAGTATTAATGTTGCCTAGCAACAACAAATATATCACAAGCAAGAAATAAATTCTTTTCGATTTAATTTTTATGCTCTCGCAACATGTTTTCTTTTAATTTTCATTAATGAACAACAGAATTGCAAGTGTTTATGTGTGCGTGCGTGTGTCAGCGTTTTGTAGTGATTTATTTTTTATTTTTCAACCCCACCGAGGGCAGCTGACATTATTAGTTTTGTGTGTTGTTGTTTCTGGCTCTCTTCACAGAATGTAAAATTGTCAGCAACATGAGCAAGAAACATGGCCAGAAGTATACACTTGCAATTGGCACTGCGAACGTGCTGCGCGCTGACAACAACAAATAGCCTGTCAGACACTCGGCCATAAGTCAGTAGCCAGTGGCGAAAATGTGTTGTATATTTTTCATTACTATAAATATTTCTTTTAATTTCACATTGCTGTGATCATGTACTTGTTGTTGTTGCTTATTATTTCCCATCTGTGCTGATATAGTTTGGACGCGATCGCCTTGTATCGGCCCGTACATATTTGTAGTACACACATGCGTCACACGCTCATGTGCCGCGGGCTACGTAAACAACCGCCAGCGCCCCCAAACTTCTACAACGAACTTTCCAAGAGTTAAACTGTTTCTCGACGTGGCACTTTCCGTAACACTCGCTGTAGAAATGAAAAAGCTGAAGTTTGACATCCGGAAATTCTTGCATTTCCCATTTAATTTTTAATTACTTTGAAGTTGTATTACGTGTACCAACGATATAAATATATATATATGTATATGTGTGTGTGTGTATGTGTACCTCATTCTTAAGTGTCCTCTGGTAGTTAAGTACGTCTGTGGGTATATGTGTCCACATAGTGCTTTATTACGCCAGCTGATGCCCGTGCAGCGCAGCCATCAACTAACCGCCCTCTCCGCTGTTCCAGCTGCTAGACAACCAGTCGTTCATTCACCAAAAAACAACAAAAAAAAAACGTAGAGAGAAAATTGCTGTCCACAGCGCTGGACAACCACTCATACTCGCAAACACGTCCATCATCATCGATCCTACGGCGCTCGTTACTCGCCGCTGTGGCTCTTGCACTGCCTCTGGCTCGCATATCCATTTAAAGTAATTGCTTGTAATTGGTTTTATTGATTGGCATGTGAAATTTATAAGACAAGTTTTGCGCTGAACGCTTCTCATCGATGGCACTTGGTACAATATGCATTTCAGTGGAATTGACGCGTCGAACAAGCATTTCTATAATGGACAAGACCCAGCGCGCCAATGGGCCAATCGGAATCGCGTTACCGAATAGGGTTGCAGCTTTATTATAGCGTAAGCCAAGTGTAAACATATGCGGCTTGGAACTGTCGTTATCATAGACGTTCCCATAGTTTAATACGAACTTAGAGCGGAAGCGCAGTTCAGGTTAGAAGCTTGCTAATTAAGAATCAGGAACGGAGTTTTGTTGTTGAGCTTGAGGTTCAATGAATCTTTACATTGCAGATAGGAATCTGTTCTAAGCTGAAAACTTCAAGCAATTTTCAATAGAAAAGATTTTGAAGAGTATAACTGTAAAGAAGTTTATCATCTAGTTAATAATATTTTAAGATATTTTATTGTTAGAACCGACCTAGGCTCAACTTGCCTCTAATAAACATCCTGACGGCTAGCGTGGTTTGGTTTTAGGCTTTGTAGGGTTCAACAATAGATTATAATCGGTTAGTAATTACATAATCTTTTAGCAAAAAGAGACTTACGAACCTGCTTACACCGTTGCTGGTCTCTTAAGTTCATGAAGATTTCTGACTGCCGGTAGTCAGAAAGTTGACAAGCCGGTTTTAAACTCGCTGATAAGCGAAAACTGCAGAAAACTTCAATTATTTGAATTAAAATTATTCCCAAAATCGTACCTAGTATGAAGTGCGCTAGACTTTTTCAGCATAAAACTGTTTTGAATCGTATGCGTACTTCCAACAATCGTATACAACTTCCCGACCGCGTAGCTATTATCGATTATCCGATATGGACATTACTATAGGCTCTGGCGCCCTAATAAGCACGAGCACAGTTTCCAACTATTGTTTAGAGTAGATAGATAGACTAGAATAGAGGTATGCACCGCGACCTATGGTCCATTGTGCTCTCATTCTATAGAGTAACTAATTTCGCAAGGAGTAGCCATCAAAGTTGCGAACCATACGCTTTTGTTAGCATCAGCTATGTTGTTGTAGGCGCGGCTATAGCTATACTTTTATTTCGGAATATATACATATATATTTTAAAAGTCTGCTCCATTTATGTGAGATCTATCTTGGTGAACTCTAAATAGCATAATTTCCAGCTGCGGTAAACTCGTAAGTTTTGAACAATTCGAAACTACGAGTATAATCTAAGCATTTTTCCTACACTACGCTGCTCTACTTCTGATAGTTTCTTCAGCAATTTGCCAAGGCGACACCGCTGCCACTTTCAACACTATTAAACTTTTATTACACGGCAACAGCCAAAGCGTAGAAAAATTACACGTTCGAGTTGCTGTCATGAAATTGCCAATAATATGTAATTGTTGCAAACTACGAGTACTTACTGCGCCATGCAACCAACTAACATTTTTCTCTGCAACATCCTTGCCGGTGTCCAGCGACAGCCAAACGACACGGCCAGCGCAGTCTCGGAGTTAATGGCGTTCAGTTGCACTCAACCGCATGCAATGTTGACAGTTTTATGATTAGCCTTAGCTGAGCGAACCTAACCCAATATCTTAGCTTTACGAGTACATATCAATTACAGCTCATATGCTCATTTATAATTTATGCAATGAAAATTGGTGGTTGTAATGCAATTCGCAATGCCGCACGTTTCACGCGTCGCGTTAACCATTGTCGTTTGATAAGTGTGAGAATATTCACAGTAGACTCTAATTAGAATATTACGAGCTTAAGCGCATACAATGTATGACTTATTTATTTAACATGGAAATCGTGAGTTGTCAGACAGCAAAATGAAAACCGGTGAAATTGCATGCCTTTCATATGAGCCGATGATTTATTATTTTATTATTTAAATATTTTCTAAATAGTTAGTTATTGACTCACCTACACATTTAGCACACGCTTGCTGCGTTGGCTATGACTTACTGCGAAAAATATTTCTCAAGGCCTCTTTGCACGGCCTTTTTGTTTGTATATATATGCATATGTCAGATAAGCGGCCAGCGCGTGTAGCCAATCAGGCGACTAGTAGCTAGCTAGTCTAGAAATTAACAAAAATAAAGAACTTTAAATTAGTCATATCTGGCAATTGTGAGCTTACCAACGGTCGACACTTTTCGTGCGACTAGCAAATAAGGTCAAATTGGTGCGGTGGGGTGGTCCTGAGCGACTTTTAGTGATAAGGAGATTCAGCGCTAGTCATTGTACTTTGTATATAAGTACATATGTGCATATGTCCATGCATAGAGTTGTATAGACATTAGATAAAAGTGGAATTCTGATAGAAGCAGTTCATAAATCTAAGTAAATGTTGTAAAAATTGTTGAAACTGAAGAACCACACCACTATATTTTTCGTTCATGAAATGATAATTATATTTTAAAAAATTACTCATAAAAACTGGCCAGTGACGGCTAAAATATTAAAGCATATAATATTTTAAGTATCGACCGGTTCTACTGTAAAATAATAGTCCGCTATCGTCAGCTGATCGCATTTTTAATACTTATTTAGTCTTACGGTATGACTAAACTATGGAAATTTAACATATATAAATTTAACAATAAATTTGCCGTTGTTAGTATTTTATAGCGAATGCCATCAGCTAATATTTAATAACCAAATTTCAAACAATAAAATATAATTCATTAATATATCTAAACTCTGCGAAAGTTTGCTGCCGAACACCATATAATAAAATGTTGACAAAATCTCGATTGAGTTAAGAGATATTAATGCATAATATTTAAAAAGTCGATTGTTTGATCTTCGCACGTTACCTATTGTCTCTGGGCT
The DNA here is from genome assembly GCF_042242935.1 of Bactrocera oleae. Classification (NCBI taxonomy): domain Eukaryota; kingdom Metazoa; phylum Arthropoda; class Insecta; order Diptera; family Tephritidae; genus Bactrocera; species Bactrocera oleae. Next base: position 11,986,697 of record NC_091540.1, on the reverse strand, counting down.
TGAAACTGTAAAAATAGCATATTATAGGTATTACTAAAAGCATAAAGCTAACGAAACATCTTCTGCTGCGGCTTCAGCACTAATCATACTCGGTATATGTAGCGATGTATATGCTTTAAGCTTTTAGTCTGACACTACGAAAAATTTGACGCCAAACTTTAAGCATATTTCAAATCTACTCGATGTCATGTTTTACTAGGTTTGTTTTTGGCAACCAAACGACTGTTACACCTACTACATGCTAACCACTATTATATGTACTTCTTAGATCGTAATAAGCGCTTAACAGTTAGATCAGATATGTCATGTATCCAGTATAAGAAGCGCTGAACTGTCAACTGTAGTATACTATAACAGACTTGCGACTTGTGGAGTTGACAACTAATTGCATAGGTAAACAGAAAAGGTCGCGCATCCGGCGTTCTTCGAGAAATATAAATAGTAGATGCAGTTATAAAGTTTCACTTAAAAGTTAGTATATTTGCCGTTTAAATTCGCGCGCAAACATATTTTATGCTTAACAATAAACTCATGAATATTATGTTCACTTATAACTAGTTTATAGTGGCATACATATCTAGTATATTACACTTAAGACTATCGCACACATATCGAGGTCATTAACGATTTTCAACGCACGGTTTTTAAACGAAAATCCAGTTTACAAGCTTTCATCGATTTAACAAATCTTTCTATACGATAATTCATTTCAGGTCAGTAGTTTCATATGCACACGCACACAGATAAAAACGTCAGATACATAAATGTGTGTGTGTGTGTGTGTGTGTGTGTGCTGCTTAGTCAAGCGCTAAATTAAAACTTCACTCAACTAGATAGCTAGTGCGATGCAAATACACAAATAAATCGCGGCTATCAAAACGCTCCGCAACACTTGAAAGCAACAGCGGTGAGGTGGATATAGAGGAAGCATGAACGAGTGGCAGTCAAAAGTTGAAGTTGGATTGATGTTAGTCATTTGCTAGATCTCTACAATTAGACGCTCTAAATGAAAGAGCAACGTTGAACTGCCAATCAGTAATACAAAAACAATACAACAATAACAAGCGGCAACAAGCCTGCTAAGATCCACAAGTGTTTTTAAATACACAAACAACAACAAAAATTAGTAGACATTTCGAATTTGACGAATTGACAGACTTATGCGCATAGTGCTTGATGACTGCTGACAGTCCACCAACATAGCGCTCATTGACTCTTGACTGATCGCTACAAGTGGGCGCTGTTAAGAGGGCGTAACGCCGATCAAGTAGATTTTTGAGTTTTGCTACAAACGCAAACAGAGACACAATACGAAGTGGGCGTGACTGTGACAGCCCCCTTTTTTGCGCTCTTAGCATTCTGCCACTTTTTACTCATCCGACAGCGGCAGGCAATGGATGGCCAGTTAATAGCAGGGCGGGCACGCAATGTTTTGTAGGTGGACGCAGCGCTCGGCGTAGCCGCACCACCAGTTGCTAGGCTGACTCACTAAATTCATTTCGAACGTGTATATAGATATGCAGGCGGGCGCGCAGCTCGGCGGCTTAGCAACGCGTTGCGTTATGCGTTTAGGCGCCAGCTAAAAGCAAAGGTGCAAAGGTTAGTGTTGTGGCCAAATGAAAAGCTTAATTTTATTGTTTTTTTTCTGTTGTTGTTGCATTTACAATACAACATTTACTGCTGTAGATTACTAAGAGACTCCATTGCCTTTATTGTTTTTGCTTGTTGGCGCGCGAAATTTTTGTAGCAGCCCAAAAAATCAGATTTTACGTTGTCATGTCATGCCATGCTATGCCATACCATGTACCATCGACCATGGCAAGCGCACACATACATCACACGAACAGCAGTGATACGTTGCTCACAATACAAGCTGTGTGTTTTTCGAGTTTCATTATTTTTTGTGGCATGAAAGCCTAACAGAGATAAAGCCAGCCATCCAGCCAGCGTACCAGCTCCACAGCCTTCGCCTGCGCTCAAGCCAGCGCTGTACAAGTAAAGAAAAAATCGGAAGGTGGAAGGTGAGTTAACCGGTGCGTTGAATAGTTATGTGTTTTTTTTGGTTTTTGAGTGTTGCTGTAGCTTTTGTTTTTGTGCTGTTGTTTCTGGTAATGCGTCTGGCAAATAACAATGAGGGCGCTGGAACAATGGCGAGCAACAGCAATGGCAAAATCAACAATGACACCATCAGCTAACGCGTTCGTTGGATAACTGACTGGGTCACAAGCGAGGCGCGGGCTGGTTGGCAGCACGTGAACAGGGGCATTTCTAAGGTGGGTTCTGCGTTAGAAATAATTGTTCGCGGGAGTTACAGTTTGTTCTAAAAAACTTGTGTGTAAAAGTTGAAATTGTCTTTTTTGAGGCTTAAAGTCCTCTCCCCCATCGATATTGGAGTATCACAACAGTTTGCGTAGACCGAGTTTATTACTTTTCCAAAATTCTGTAAGAAAGGCATAAGCCATGCAGCCAAACGATTTTTCTCAGAGAGAGAGAAAGAGATAGAGAGTGTGTGTTTGCTTTAACTTTGACTGAAACACATGGAAGACTCTACAGCTTATTATTCTCTTGGACATCGCAACTTTCTATGTATCGAGCGTTGTCCGAGTCTACAATAAAACTAAGATTCATCATTTAAATAAACGGTTAGAAAATGGATTATGTTGTGTCTCTACGTGTTATATAAAAAGATTGCACCTCTTGATCTAAGTTATTCAGAGGTTCTTGAAATTAATAAGCACCCCTCTCATTACCTGATCTCCTAAATAGAAGGTTTGCTCCTAAAAGCGATACGACCGCCTGCTTAAATTATTAGCGCTGCAACTTTGTTCAGGTTGTGATAAGAAAAAGATCCCTTGTCTTCGCTTTAAACTATTTGTATCCCGGTTTCATAAACAAATAAAATTGTACGTAGCTTTTCTCCACAACAGGTTCACTGTTCAGCGCACAAACGTTAAGCGCAGTAACGCTGCTTGGATTTAACTCGCTGCCATATCTCAACTACATATGCATACACACACACACACATATATATATCGGTAGATACAGCTATCGGGCGTCCCGACCTGACAGCCTCCTATCCAAAGTGTCATTTGCGCCATTGTCCGCTTTTTAGGCTCATGGCGTGTATTGTTTTTGCTTTTTGTTGTTTCATTTTTCAGCGCTGTCAGTGTGTAGCTGACTGCAGCGCCATGGCAACCGCTATTTAGGCATTGTGCTGTTGTATCTGTTTAGTTAGCGAGTATCTGTGCTTTTCAACGTGTATCTTTCACCTTAATTTCTTTGTTTTCTTCGTTTTTTCTTTCGGCTTTCATCTTATGTGCTATGTATCACCGGGTCCGTTGCATTTGTTTGCTCGCTCAGCTGTTTTGTTGTTGTTGTTGCTGCTAGTGTCTTGCCACAACTGCAACACACTGGTGCTCGTTTCATTTTTCGTTACTACAATATATTTTGTTGTTGTTGCGTAGAATTTTTTGTTTTTTCGCTGCTTCTTCTACATTTCGACCTCTTCTGGTCGGCCTAGCCGCTTGCGGTCTGTGGCATTTGGGCGTTCAGTTACCAATGCTTTTACCAAGAATCATTGTCGCCATTGTTTTTGCTGTTGTTGTTGCACTCACTGTTGCTACTGCTGTAACATTTCGGGCTTTAACGTGAATTTAATTGATAGCAAACACACACCCATCAGCAAGTTTTGCTTTTGTTTTTGTTAGGCTTTTATTGTATTTGTTATCTCGCATGTTTGCTTTTAGTGTTATTGAAATGTTGGAAAAAACAACATGTGACACCCATACGTAAATACACGGCATAATCATATGTATGTGTGTTCATTGCAGGAAAGTCTTTTGGCCGAGTTGTTTTTCTGTTCTGTTTCTCTCGACTTTCAGCGTGTTGTGTATAATTCACATTAATGTTTGCTTGTAAACTTGTGTAACGTTTTTTTTATGTGTCTGTATGTGTTTATTATGTACATGTGCCATTTACCTTTCAGCTGTATAAAATTACCATAGGTTTATAAGAAAAGAGCTAATTTCGCTGGTAAACATTTTTCACCGGATATGTGCATGTCAAAGCGCTGCTCTGCGACTTTCCGCGCCGCTTCATGGTAATGTAAATTTAGTCGAACTGTTATTAGTACCAGCTATTGACCTGTGTTGGTCTTTCAGCGTAGTTTGAGGCACATGTAGGAATATCTATCGACATAAATAACTCATTGTTTTTGTAAGTTATGTAGTAATAACTAGAACCAGTATACTTTATTAAATTTTCTATTTTCAGACACTAAATTCATAGTTCGATGAAAGTATGGCATATATTTGCTATCACCCCCAAATTTATGAAAGTTACTGAAAGTCACCGAAATCCTACAACTCTGGCGCAAAAACGTTAAGAAGTATGGCAACATGCCACTCACTGTCGAAACAAATACTCTTGATGTGCTGATAACTCTACTTGTTGACAAAGATGCGCTTACAGTAAACAGGTGTGCATGTGGCGCTTTAACTTTTGAAATTTAAATTGAGTTTGATAAGTTTTGTACTAATGTACTGGACTGACCAAGCCGACGACTTGGTCTGCTTTTATTTTTATTTAGATTTGACGCTGTCTGTAGTGCAAAAAAAAAAAATAATTGGTAAAGCTACCAAACCTCTTTTTTATAGTAGCATAGATTTTGGAAACCTAAATATGAAACTTTAATCTGTTATACCTTACTTAGTTTCGTCCACAAAACCACCTCTTTAAAGATTACTTCATTTAAAAACTTCTCTTTACTACGAACTGACTGACAGCTAATCTACTGAAAATTTCACAGTTTTTCATAATTGTAGCTGACATCTCGCTGCCAATATTACATTAATATTACATCAATATTACATTTTACAACGCCAAACTTCATCCAAGAGTTATAATTTCCCTTAAGAGGCCATTGCGAAATGCGTGTTCGGTATGTTCTATACACTCTGTATATGTCGGTAAGTATGATATCTTTATCACATTATCGCATTCCTTCTGCAAGCTATGTTCTGTAGGCTTGAACTGGAAGTTTTTTTTCCCCTTATATACATATAAGTCATTGTGAAGAATGTGCTTTAAGATAGTAGTCTGGCTTTTTTTTTAATGCTTTTTTGAGAATATTTTATTTGGAAAAAATAAATTTCCATCAGTTTCATTTTGTAATATATTATTAATATTGTAATATCCTAAAGTGTACAAAAAACTATTTTTGTCTTTTATTTTTGAAATTTGTTGTTTCGTAGCACTGAAGTGAGCATCCCAAAACAGAAAAGGTGGTGGCTGGCGCCAGTGATTTGGTCGCTTGAGTACATCTGCAGTAGAAAAATCAAAAGGATTATTATTCTGTGAGCTTGTCATTCTGGTTGGATTAAACAATTTTGTTGAAAAATATAACAAATGGTTGACTTTGAGAAAAGAGTGAAATTTTTTAAAGTGGAAATTCGGCTATAAAATGTAAAGTTCGCGATAAAAAACAGAGATACTAGTTCTTGCGAGAGCCATTAATGAGTACAATAACATATTCAAATTTCAGCTCGGTTGGATAAAAAATTTTGTTTCATCCGGGTAGACCGTAAGAACGTTGTATCAAGAAAAACGCGTTCTAAGTTTCAACAACAACTTAAATATGTTACATATAATAATATTATTATTATAGATAAATCATACTACATACGAATCGTGTACCCCTATATTAAACGTATAATAAGCCATTAACTTCTTTATAGGCCTCACTGTTAGTCACTTCTTCAAAAGCAATGTATAGGAAGAAACAGGTCTTGCCGTTTGCAGCTACCGTGCGGCTTTCGTTATAAAATTTATGCAGTGTATTTTTAATATATAGTACTTTCAAAAAAAAAAGTCAATTTTTCTAAACCACTACTACCTTATGATTGTTCTGTGTCCAGCTAAGACAGCAAGAATGCAGTATTTCGGGCATTTACAAGCAGAGGTTCGCTGCATTCTCGGCATCTGGTCTTTATACCCTGAACAGGGTATATTAAGTTTTATACATAAATAATCAGTATGATGAGCTGAGTTGATTTAGACATGTCCGTCTGTCTGTCCGTCCCTCCGTCCGTCTGTATATAAGCGAACTAGTCCCTCAGTTTTTAAGCTATCGATCTGAAATTTTGCACCTGTCCTTACCTCACTAAGATGCTACTCATTTGTCGAAACGGCCGATATCGGCCCACTATAGCATATGGCTGCCACACAAACTGAACAATCGGAATCAAGTGCTTGTATGGAAAACTCTTTCATTTGACGATCTTCACAAAATTTGGCATGAGTTATTTCTTAAGACAAGATTGTAATCTCCAAAGAAATTCTTTAGATCTGATCACTATAGCATATAGCTGCTATATTAACTGAACGATCGGAGTAAGGTGTTTGGAACATTTGGAAAACATTTTCATTTGACGAGATATCTTCACGAAATTAGATCGGAATCAAGTTATTGTAAGGAACCTTTGTATCTGTGAAGGGTAAGGCAGGTTTGGTGCACGCTGTATTTTACTATTTGATCGATTTTTTTGTTTAATTCTCCATATCTTGATATATTATTATTCTCTTAAAAACACACGGCATCATACAAAATACACAAGCAGCTATTTGTTGCATTTATCCTGATAATGCTCCTTTCTTGAAACTCCTTTTCAACAAACAGTGCTGAGCTGACCGCAGAACTATAATATTTATTAATCGAAGGCGGACGTGATCTCTTAAATTAACTGCCGGGTAGGTCAGCTCACTTACTCATACTCACATACATAGATACATACTTACATACATGAGCCTGTGTTTGTCTTGTACCTCACTGCTGATTATGAGGTGCTTGGTGTTCTAAATTTCTCCACTATAAACAACTTTTCTTATGCGTGTGTCTATACAACACTGTACTCTTATGAGTAAATAGCTGCATTTTCACTTTGGTTGTTGAGATTTTGTTGCTATAATTGTATTTTTCCAACAGCTACAAAGAACTCCGGCTTATTGCCACTTGCTTGCGAGCGCTTTATTGTGCCAAATGCTTTCTTCATGCTTGTTTTTGTGTTGTTCTTTTCTTTTTTGTATCTTCTCGTAGTGAGTGCTGTCAAAGTTTGCTCTGCTGTTGCTGCCATAAAGTTGTCTTTTTGCCCCAACAACGCCAGCAATAATCAATTGAATTGCATTTAATTGCTTAAGCCTTAATTTATGCTCGGCAGTGCACATCGTGTTGTTTATTATTTGCCCGCTTTGCCTTTTACTAGCTGCTGCAACGTGTTGGCGCTGCAGTGGAGGCTGTTCTCTTAACGTTGTTCGCATTGCGAGCGCAACACCATTCTTTATATTTTTTATGACCATCATAAAAAATTCAACAGCGCACAGCAGCAACAGGCGAACACTCTTTGCCTTGCCGGAGATATGATGATGACAGTGGCCGCAGCATTGGCCGCTGTTGGCGTTGACGCTGCTGTTGCTGGCCTGGTGCCTAGCGTGGGTCTCGGTCTCAGTATGATGAGCTATAGGTATGAAATTGCTTTCAGCAATCAAGCATTTGTTGGGCGAATATTTTGCTTTTTGATTAGCAACAACTGCAGAAGAGACGGTGACAAAGTTAATACATACCTCACTTTAAAACCTTTGGAAAATTTTATGTGTTGGTAGAGCTAGTCTTGTAGCTTTGTAGGTCTAAAGGGGAAATAAATGTTCTAAAACAGGGAAATATTATCGGTTCTTTTTCAGATGTATCATGAGATTGGTAATTGCTGAGGGTTTCAGAGTGTTTTTAGGCTTCGCTAATGTAACAAATATGCACCAACAACCGTTATCTCATCTTAACAATGCACTTTTCCAAGTTAGGCTACGTCAATTGTTGCAATCAAAATAAGGCACTGTCCAAACCAAAAATCCACAATGTCAGCTGACATGAAGCGCTGTTGCCAATATACTTATATAATTGCAAGTATGCATGTATGCTAGTGTGGTTGTTGCTTGCAACATTATGCGCTGAACTTCATTTCCTGCATTTCCATTACACCAGTCGCCAGCTTAATAGGGCCGCCAACTATGCCCAGTGGCGAACTGCTGTGGCTTGCTGAAAGCGCACCAATTGCCCGCAGCCAGCAGCCGCAGCGCGAGCAGCACATAACCCAAATTATATTGCAATTTGTGGGCAGCACATCGAGCAATTTTCTTGCCACCCTGCCACTGCACCGCGACACAGTGTCTCGCTTTTAATTTAATATTTTTTGATTTCTGCCTACAATGGCTCATGTTGTTGTTGTTGTTGCTGCTGCTGCTGCTGCGTTGCTTATTTATTGCTGCTTCTGTTGTTGACTTTTATTACTTTGTTGCTTGCAAATGTGTGCATGTTGCGGGCATAAAATTGTAATTGCCACAAACTCGGCGTACAGACTGCCCGTGGACCGTTGCTCTGGCGTATGTGTTGCTGTGTGCATGTGCACTTAAATAAATTGTTGTACGTGTATTACTTGTCTTTATTGCAGTTGTCATTATTACTGCCGTTGCCATTGTTGCCGCTGCCGTTGTTGTTGTAGCTATTGTATCAGCATTGTTATTGCTGCAGTTTATGCTGCTTGCAGCGACGTGCGCAGACTGAAACCCTCCGCGCCTACCCACAGTCCTGCTGTTCTTTTACCAGCAGCGAGAAAGACTCTTCCGCTGCTCCGCACAATTTCCTATATTCATACAGACATACATATATGTATGTATATTCAATTTGTATGCTCATGCATGTGTACAATTGCTTTGCAAGTGAACGTTGTCTGCTGTGGTCTACTTGCCTGTCGCTCGAGTCGTATTGTCAATTAATTAAATTAATGACTGCGTATCAATTGGCGTTCAATTGTTTAATTGTTTTGCCCTGCATTGACACTTAAGTCACGAATCACTTGCCGGAATCGTTGCTTTTCTTCGCGCACTCGCTCGAATTCGATTCGATGGCGGATTGTGCAGAGTGTTTGTTTGTGTTTCAAAAATAGTCATACTAATAAGTACATGCTTGTATAAAGATATTTATTTGTATGTACAAAAGAAGATTATTTCTTCTTTGTTGAGTTATATAGGGCTACAATGCATTACAAGCATTATTTTTGCTTCGACACTTGAAATGTAAAAGATTTCTTCGAAAATGTGTTCTCTCTATTGAACATTTATAATTTTGTCGAAACACACAATGCGCTCAAGCGTCAAGAACCCCGTTATAATGACTAACTGAATTTTTTCTTATAAAAAATCTGTTCAGTAAATCCAGTGTTGCTTAAAATCTCGTGACCTTGGCGACTGGAATCTTGTGCAAATTGATCTTTTTAGCTCTCTTATCAACTTTAACTGACAAAAAGTACTGGTATAGCGTGTACTCATGCCGAACAGAAAATATCGCAATTTGCTTTTAAGTCGTTCAACCGAAGCTTTTACAATTGCTACTAAACTATAGAGGGTATCGTCAAACCTTTTAATATGTAGTTATAAGTCTCGCTCAAAAAGCTATACTTAAAATATCAATCAAACTAAACTCCATATATCCACAAGATATGTTCCGTTGGCAATACAGGAAAATTTGGTCTCAATGACATCGGGCTGTAAATGGTATCGACTCTATATAATTACGGATTAATGAGTTAGTAACCAGATTGGTATGTGTTAGCTCTGCGACTAAGCCAATTAATAAGTGAATAAAAATAGCAAAACTCCGTAGATTAATGATGCCGTAGAGGCCTCTCTATGGCATCATGCTTAGGATATCGTACTTAAGAAGACTCAATAGTTTTTCTATGAAATCGAACCAAACATACTCCTTACATAACCCAGTTAGCATCGCAATCTAAATGCAATTAAATTTGATGACAATGAGACTCTGAGTAATATTACCTGGTTATATTTGGTTCAGAAATTTGAAACTTGTTTGGGGGAAAATAATATCTCTACCATAATCAGTGGTAATTTTTCTGATAGGCAGAATTTGAGAAAGTAGAAAGAAAGTTGCGACAATTTCCTTGCGACGATTAGGTTAGGTCCACAAGACGGAACTCACATTATAGGCAACTAATTAGTGATGCCAGAAATAACTAAAAATGACAGCTTCCTGCATTACCAAGGTGCATTGTGACCTGCACAAACTTGCTTAAGAGATCGATTTGATTCTACGTCTTTGCAAAGTATAAGTTTGACTTTAGTAGGACTAAAGAATATGTTGCTCTTGGAGCAAGCAAATTCAAAACGAAAGAATTTGTTCGAAGAACAAGGAACTAATGTATATTTTTAAAATATATGCGATTTTATTTATTTATATTATTTATATACTTATATGTATTTGATAGTTTCACTGAAGGGTTTCTGCGGGATTAAAGAAAAGCAAAAAGTTGAGTTAGCTCGTCTGACCTCTTCACTTCCTCGTTTTCAACCGCAGTACACCTTTCAATTTACCGAAATTTCCAGAGCGAACAGTAACTGCAATAAACAGTGAAGCTTTTGGTGCTTCATTTAAATAATTAACTTTAAGAAATGACTCAGCTACTAGATTTCGCAAGGAGCACTTCGTAGCAACAACCTTGTCGACGAGCAACAGCTGTTCTGCTGTGCTATGCAGTTAGCTTGCGAAATATAAAAAGCGCACAAAAAACCTTAACCAGCAAAGTAATTACTGTTTCAAAACTTAAAAACAACAACAATAAAGCATAGTTTGCGCTTAGCAACAAATCGAAACAAACAAAAGCAGATGCGAAGAACAACCGTTTGCTGAAGGTGAAACATAACGAAAACACACGTAATATTGCACTCGACTGAAAACTGAACGAGACATTAAAAGTTAATGAAGAACAAGAGCACAAAACAGTAAAACACAAGATAAAGCTACAACAACAAAGACAGCAAGTAAGAAATGAAATAAATATACAATAGCAATAGCAGTTTGTTTATTACCAATAAAATAATAAAATAATAAACAAAACTTAAATTACAGCAAAAGAAATGAAAAAACGGAAACTAAGTAAAAATAAATCAAAAACAAAAACAAAGCCATAACCAAAACGATAATATACAAAGTCGAGTACCTTAAAAAAGCAAAACAAAACACCAAGAGGTTTAAGGTGAACAACGAGCGAGTAGCGAGCAGCGAGTGCGTCTTACCTCACAACACCCCTTATTGTTGGGTTTAAAGCTGGACCGCGTCAGCAGTTGCTGCACTACTCGGACTATGTGCATGCAGTTGCACTGATTGTTATTGTTGTTGTTACCACTAGTTTGCACGATTGGTCGATCGCTGCAATAGCGCAAAGTTACAATGTTCTTTTTGCTGTTGCTGCGGCAACTCAGCCGTCTTCAGAGTCAGTGTTAGCGGTTAAAGCAATTGCCTAGTACACCTTTTGCCTGTGCATTTTTGTTGTTGCTATTTTTTTTTTTTGTTATTTTGTTTCTGTCTGCGCTTTCATCGATTGCAAAAACATCGAAGACAGTCACAACAGTTGACCAAGCCACTAAGCGGCGCGGCGTCGTACCAACCGCCAGACGACTTGGGTATGGCGTGATTTGGCCGGCTGTTGCTCATCGTCAGTTTACCAGTTTGCTATTTTTTTTTTGTTTCATTCTACTCTTGTGCTTAGCATGAGTAAGCACTGCAGTTGCACTAACTTGTTGTTGTTGAGTTTGTTGCTTTTGTCATCGCTGCATCGCATGTCGTTGTGCATTAATGCTTGCATGTCGTCGGTTGTTTGCTATTTCTACATGGCGTTGTAGTTGTTCAACAACTGCTTGTTGTTATTGTCGCCGTTGTGTTTTTGTTGCTCGCTGCAAGAAGCCACGAGTAGTTCACATTTAGAAGGGGCATAAATTATTGATGATTGTTGATGGCTGTTGCCTGTTGGCAATGATACAAATCGATGGGTCACAGCTCAGCATACACACATGCGAAACAACATGTACATATGTATGTATTTACTCATATAAACATATGTATACCAGCAGAGAAGACTAAAATTTAGCGAGTATTAACGATACTTAAAGAAGATTTCACCAAGAAGAAACGAACACAGTTTGCTGCTTCAGCTTCAGAGTTTGGTTTGTAAGCAAAAAATTATGCGCAACTTTTTATTTCCATTAATATTTTACAACCAAAACACTTCGTTCAAACAACCAGCACCGGTGTAATATACTATATAGAGGAACCACCACCCTATAAGGCGAAACTTCCTGCTTCACACTCTGTTATGATTTTTCTCTACAGGAGTAGGTATGTATGTTCTCCATTCGCCCAAATGTAGACAACACTTTTTTCAGTTGCCTACATCTAGGCGCTTGACTATGATTTTTGCTTTGAAATTAAAAAGTATTATTTTCTAAGTAGAACGCTTTTCATAATCTCAGCGAATGTTCTTTTTGTCTACTTCTACTTCCCCCTGCGGGTAGGGGTAAGAATTTACCCGCGGTAAGGCATGCCTGTCGTAAAAGGCGCCTCAAAGCCAAATGCACTATGACTGTTAATATGTACCTTGCTCAGTAATATCAGCATAGTATGGCAGAAATAGTGCTATAATACTCATCTTGAACTGATATTATAGACTTGAAATGAAAAAGCAAATAAAAAGACATTTGAAGTTCAAGCGACAAATGTCACCAGTCAATGAGTAATGGGTTGCTCAACTGGCAGTAGTTTCGGCTACGCAGTCTTACCGGAGACTTTCTGGTACCACGGGGAGCAGAAAGCCCTTGGATTTCGGTCCAATCTGCTCATTGGGTGATGGCCCCTTTGGGGAGATTCGTGGTGGCTGTGGTTGAAACCTAAAAGCAGGAAGAACTGAAAATTCAGCCTAACTGTTTTTTCAGTTCTAAAATAAAGTTGCAAAAAGCAACTGGGTTCCGTACCCGAAAACGGAAGAGGTTTTAGGTCGGCCTCGAATCATACCAAGATGGTAGTGTGTACCCAGACACACTGCCACTGGTATCCAAATAAATACTTGCAAATAGCTCGTATTGTTTGAGGCGCTTATCAACGCATAGTATTGATACGTTGTGTTTTGGAACACCGTGAGGTACGGCCGTCGCCGGCAGGTACTCACGTAAATCAACAACGAAAGTTGTCTACTTCTACTATTGCAGCTTAATTAGTATGTCAAATAAATTCTCATAAACAGTTTTTGTCGAAATAGCAAGCGTTTTTTTATTAATAGAATTCCAACATCTCGTATATATACTTTTTCTATATAATTCAAAATATGCGCAACATTTTCTATTTTACAAATTCACTTGAGTCAGCTGATTGCTACATGAGTGGTTGTGGTGTGACCAACGCGCCAACAGAGCGCAACGCGACTTCGCCACGGTCAGCTAATCAGTCACAAAAGAAGAACATCAAATTTTGTCGTCAACAACATAAACCTATGCATATACGTATGTCGATATATGTTATATCTACCTGTATATGCATGTAAATACTGGTGTAACGAAGTAGGGTGCTAAGCGAAACTCCAGCTGACCGAACAGCTGATGCTTGACAATGACGCGTAGTCGGTAAATGAGAGCGTTACGAGTGTAGTTTTATTCGTATTGTGAAAGTATAAAGACATTAGAAATATAGAAAATGGAAATAATCACAAATAAACCCATTTGCAACGCAGCTATTATGAAATTTTGTCGTTAGCGTATATTTTTCTGCATTTATCAGTATTGTCTCTGACTTTAACGCCGTCAGTTTGAGAACATACAAATGGTATGAAATGAAATAATATTTGAATAAAATAGGAAGGAAATGTATGAAATTGGACGAACCTCAAGTCGAGGGAAAAATAATTGTAATAAAATGCGCACATATATATTATAAGGAGCAAAATTCGAGCGTGATGGCAGAAAAAGCAAAAAAAGGTATTTTGTAACATCTAATAAAATCAAAAAAACGAGATGTCTTTGTGGAATTTCCACTTTCTTTTTTAAATAAGTCAAAATTAAAAATTTTGTCGAAAACAAGTGATTTTTGAAGGCATAAAAAACTTCTGACACCTGAAAAATTATATGAAAGTAAGGTTTCTTTAAAAACTAAATATTGGACGTTCTATACGTTCTTCATTTACTAATTAGTCTACGTAGAAGCCTGCTGAATTTTTATATCTTATGAACTTTGAAAAGTGAGGAATGGGATTGACAGCACACTTTCTTGATACCCGAACACTTAATTAACATTGTTGAGGATTTCATTCATCATAAAAAAACTCAGTATCTAATTCTCAACAGGTTAATGAAAATTTCATATGTCTTATTAAAGCCCATTTAAACTTAAAAAATATATTTTTCGGTATTATTAAAGCCCGTTTAAAATTGAAAAATATATTTTTCTGTTTTTGAAAACGAAATTTAATGCACAAATAATGAGTTTATTTATTCATCGTTAACTCAAATGTCATGTCAACTTTTTTTTCATTTTTCAATAAAATATGTATTCAGTTTCCCTTTGTTGTTTTTTGTTTTCAGGTTTTATTTTAATTTGAATTTTTTTTTCATTTTTTCTTACGTTTTTCTGATCATTTCTGTTGATCATGTTACGTGCGGCCAACAACATGTTGTTGATGATAATGATTACGCTGTTGCTACCTACTGCCACTGTGCGTTTGTTGTTATCGTTGTTGTTATTGTTGTCGTTGCCTTTCCGACGCCATGCGAAACAGACCAAACAATTGTAGTTCGGTCTGTTTGACTGACTGTTTGTTGGCTTGCAAATACATTTATCATCTCGAGCGCACACACGCACACACACATATACACACACGCGCGCATGCAAGCTTTAAGCTACATACGAGTATTTATGTGCAAATATAAGCCACTGCTGACTACTGCCGTTGATTACGTGCAGCGTCTGTAGAAAATTGCCATTTGTTGCTTCAAAACATTTTCATATTTTTATAACGTTTTGCTGCGTCTTTGACTTACACACTACTTTTTTTCTTGTTGTTGCTGTTGTTTCGCTTTGTTTCTTTTTGCAACTACACGCTATGCGCCATGGCTCAAGCGGCTCTTGGCTGCATTGATTATAATCTGCTGCGCCTTCAAGCCATATATGTATGTGAGTTGTTGTTGTTGTTGTTGTTAGCAAAGCCATAGCACGAGATCATTGTTGCCATGAGCGCTGATCTTCAGCTGATCTCGGCCAACTTTAAGTGCCTTCACCCTGCTCTACACCCCGCTGACTTTCTGTACCACGCACGCGGATATTAAATGTTCGTGTGGCACACATTTCACCTACAGACGCCAACAACTACCAAACAACCAGTCAGCCAGCAGCAGCATGGCTTAATTGTTACTGTTACATTTGCTGGTATTGCTGTTGCTGTTGTTGTTTGTTTGTCATTCCCATTTGTTTTTGCATTTTGCCATCCGTTCGCCTATCGTCGTCGCTAACTTATTCGTTGGGTTCATTTCACTGAACTTTTACAAAACACTCGGCAATAAAAACAACAAGAGCGGCAGAAAAATCAACCCAGCAAATAATAACAATTGCAGTAAACGACGAACGTCGCTGCGAACGAGGGAAACGTTCTAATTTCATTGGAAAGCCATGAAAACTACATGGCAACTAAAATAAAAAACGACAGCAACAACGAGAACAAGAACAAGAACAAGACTACGACATCATTGTGTAAATGTTGAAAAACAAATGGGTGCAGGCCACAACAACAATAACAGAGCAACAGTGAAATAACGAGGAAAAAATAGCAAAACTCACACATATCCAAAAGAATGAATAACTGGGTGGGTGTTTCGTGAAGAGCAGAGACCAGGTCAGCAGTTGGCCGCATGAAGGTAAGATAAACCTCGAAATGGGAAATTCAGATGTTGTGAAAATAAGAATAGCAGCTGCGGCTACAGTGTTTTGGAAACTAGAAAGTAAAGGTAACGAGGAAATTGATAAGCTCACAATAATGCTGAGATGACTCTAGTCGCTATTTAGCACATAAATTCACTGCATAGTTGGGACTATAAATTGCTGAAGTATCTAGAAGGAGCGCTGTGGTTCAAATTTGTAGATTATCAAAAAAGAAAAACATTTCTTTTTCGAGAGGCTCACTTTTAAATTCGTAAAAAAATTCTTAAAAAATGTTTGATAAGTGTTCTAGAAGCTGTGGAGAGTCCTCTTTCCGGACAATTAAAAGTTATCAACTCAAAAAAAAATTTTTGTGGTCATTATTGGAGTTTTAAAAAAAAGTCTTAAAGGACAACATGCATTCCTTAACCGTTAAAATAAATTTAGAAACAAAAACCATAAAATTTGGTAATTTTTATATTAATAAATAAAATAAGATATAATAATAAATAAAAAAAAATTTTTTGGTCCAAAAAAATGTTATCTCGAAATTTACTTTAAAAGTGAGTGGGCCGCCTCTAGATGTTAAAAAGAAAATTGGGTTTTTTTTCCAAAAATGTTCTTTTTTTATTAACTACAAATTTTAGGATCAGGCTAAGCAAAAAAAAATTTTTGTTGCCCCACCCTAATGTCTAACATAGTAGTCTAATATAGTAGATGATGAACATAAAGCTTATAAGGTTCAAGTTCTACTACCGAACAGCAAGAACCAGAGACCAAAATTCGTTATTTTAACTAAGCCCAAAGTTTCTTAAAATTCTAAATTTAAATTTCTTAAAATTCTAATTTTGACACTTGACAGTTCTTCATAAACACCACGACTGAAACTAAAGTTTGTGGCGCAACGTAAACGTACTTTAATAAAAACTTCCTATATTCATTTTTTTAAAATTGTTCAACTCGTTGCTTAAGATAATCAGTCAACCGAACATTGTGTTATGCCGGATTGCCGAAAACATAAAGCCCGGCTTTGCACTGATGTATGTGCATTGCCTCACTTAGTTTTTAGCAATTGTAAGCTGTCTGCCTTATAATGGTAGATTGCTAGATTAAATTCTGTGTAGGGTTGCCAAGCTTTGTGAGATAAATAGTAGTTCAACTTTTTTCCAATATTTACGCAAAGCTTCCCACTGTGCCGCACGCACACATCTTTCGCACAAAAATATCTAGCGCTTGTCATCTGGGCCAAACAGCCGAACTGCCAACCGACCCACCGACCGAACTGAGCCGGTTGGATCGCCGGAGCCGAAGCGGTTGAGCTGTATGCTGCAGTTCGTCGCTTGGATTACCATCATTGCCGCTGCCTACACACACTGCATTGTGTATGTTGTTGTTGCCACTGCAATACCATTTCGGGGGCAAGTCAGAACACAACGTTGTCTTGCTACCGCTATTTCATACAATACAAACTAACGGTATTCAACACATGAAGGTACAAAAAAGCCAAACGTAGAATGGGCAACAAAAAAGTCGGAAGCCAAAAAGACAAAGCAAAAGAATAGAGATTTGAGAAAAACAGCCGTAGCGCACTCCATACATGTCAAGTCATTAAGGCGACTAATTGTTGCCGCTGCAGTATAAATGCTGCCACTATTGCCTGCTGCCGCTGTGCTGTCGTTGTCAACTGATTGTTGCAGCTTTCGCATACAGTTGTCAGCTGTTGCTATGTGCCACCCTTTAACGGTATATGTGTGTACATGTGTGTTAGTGTGTTTGTGCGCTCTTGCTTCAGCTGAAATTGGCTTTTCACCTCGCCGGTGCATGTGGCACGACGACGTTGATGATGGCATCGCCTGAATTGGCAAAGCGGTGGCACGGATGGTGGCATGATGACTTGGCTATAAAATGCATGCAACTAATTATAGTTGCCGCATTCAACTTTTCACTGTGTATATGCGCGCTTTTGTTGTAAACTTGCCTTTGTTTAATTTTATTTTTATGATTTTATTTTATTTTATCTTTTGCCACAAAAAAATACCAACAATAATAATAACAATAATTTCTCCCTCAGCGTTGAGGCGACAGCACGGATTTTTTCCATTTATTTTCTACGTTTGTTGTTGTTGCCGTTGCGAATTTAAGTGGAAATTTTCCATTTGCTGCAGCGGTTTGCTAACCAGCGACTCTTGCGGTGACACTCGCAATTACGGTGAAAACATGAAAAAATCGCAGAAAAAAAGCGCAAAACTCAACAAAATTAATTAAATGCAAAAATCTTTTTTGAAATTTTCAGTTAGCAACCGTTGAGTTGGCTCTGCATTACCAGCTGCCTTTTCAAATTAAGCGCTCTTCAATTATTGTTACGAAATTTGTTTAATTGAAAGTTGGCTTAATTAATAACTGTGCTTAATTTGATCTAACTGTTTATTTGCGTAATTTGAAGCTTGAAATGCATTTGTTATGTTGAAATTTATTTTCTGGCGTACCTCACTCACTTAGCAGGCTAAGTTAATTAAACCTGTTAGTTTTTGTGGAATTTTTGATGAATTAAATTAACCATTAAATGTAGTATGCCATTCTCTGAACCAGCTTAAGCATTTTGAAAACAATTTCACTAAAGTGAATCTTTTGATACGCCGTTTAGACACAGAGTTTTAGATACCTGAATAAAAGTATTCAAAAATGGAAGAAAGTTTCTTAATAGGCTTAAACATTACTGCGAATTCGACGAGCTCAACATATTCATCTTTGTTTGGAAACTAGCTTAACAATTCTTTTATTTTACTATTCGCAACTTTAAACTTTAACTTTATATTAAGAAACTATGCATATTAGGGTGGAGCGAAAAACAAATTATTTTTTTTGCTTAGCCTGAGGGTAAAATCTGTAGATTATAAAAAAAGAAAATTTTTAGTCTAAAAAAAAATTTTTTTTAAAAGCTAGAGGCATCAATTTTTTTCGAACAAGAAAAAATTATTTTTGGTTTAAACTCTTTACATTTATATAAAAATGACCGAATCTGACGGTTTTTGACTCTAAATTTATTTTAACGCTTAAGGAATGCATGTGGTCATTTAAGACTTTTTTTAAAACCCCAATAATGACCATAAAAATTTTTTGAAGTTGATAACTTTTAATTAGCCAGAAATAGGACTCTCCACAGCTTCTAGAACACTTATCAAAATTATTTTACGGAATTAAAATTTAAACTCGAAAATTTACTTTAAAACTGAGGGAGGCCGCCTTAATATTTAAAAATAAATAAAAAAAATTTTCTATTTTTATAATCTACAAAATTTACCCTCAGTCTAAAAAAAATAATTTTTTTTCACTCCATCCTAATGTATATATGCACATTTTATCGAGAGATCGACCATCTCAATAGTTTCTTTGTCTAGGAACTAGCTTATAAATTTTATTTCTGATTGGCTTAAATGTAATTTACAATATATAAATTGGAGCAGAATTATGTGAGCAAATGTCAGACAAATGAAATTACAAGTTTAAACGACATTGCGCTGAGAATCAGTAGTTGCAATGCAAGTGAGCGTATATCATAATTATATCAGGCTACAAGGGTATAATAATTGAGGTGGTTATTTAATTCCTTTCTATAATTGAGAGCAGTTGCTCTAGCCTGTATGATGGTCAGTGGTTCAAAACAAAGACTCTTCATCAGAAATCGTATAAATATCAACGGTAGCCACCGGTTGGGTGGACTGGTTAAAAAGGGAGACGCAAGAGCGTTTGACCACAGCCGACCGCACTTTGATCATCATGAGGGCCATTGTACTCTCGGGTGGTAACCAAATTAAGCCTTATCTAGCACACTCAGTGGATTTGGTAAAAAAGCGTCTGAATGCTGGGTATTCGTAACGATATGTATGCCCTGTGTTGTTAGTGTTCCAAAACTTGAGGTGTTCCTTTTGGATCCATTGAATTCGGCCAATTATGGCCTGAAAGACTGAATTGTAGCCATTTATTTTGAAATTACATTTTGCGTATGGATTACTACAGAAAAAGCCCGCTACTGTTCCTATGTCATCCTTTGATCCGTCGGTAAATATGTAGATCTCGTCGTTAGAACTCGACGGATGACACTTTTGTAGAGTCATTATGCCATGTGCAGTCTTAAACACCACTTTGGGGCAAAGAATCTTTTTCAGTAGTTCCAGATTCGAAAGTCTTGGGAAGCCCTACTCCCAGTGTGTTCTCCCCAGCTTAATTTTTTATCTACGATAATTCCGAGATACTGACAGAGCTTAAGAGTATAACAGTCCTAGCCCTTAAAGAAGACAGATTGATTTGCTTAAGGTTTGTCCTTCTAGAGAAAAGACAGATTTCTATTTTATACGGAATGACAGTTAGGCTGTGACCCGTTGTCGTATACCCCATAGTCACCCTTTTATAAACCGGGATAGGCCATAAAACAAAGGTCAGTGAGATCGTCCGCGTAGCTGCGTCGGGCTGACAATGCTAAAAAATATCTTATTTCATTCAAGGCAATGGCAAGCAAACACCATCTCAAAAAGTTTTCTATAAACCATTGGCACATGATTGAATATATTTGAGGTAATATGCTAAAGTCCAACCTCGCGTACTTAAACTAACTATTGACATATGCCATGAAGACCCTACATATCAGCAATATCAGTGTGAAGAGTTTGAGACGCAATTGAGTGCCTTCTATGTACATATGGTAATCTCTAACAATTATTCGTTAAATAGTTGAAAGCAATTCATTTAGTAAATACAAAAACACACCTTTTCTACACAAAACTCGGTAAATATTGCAATCTCTACAAACATATTTACAAACACGCATTCTAAGCCTTTAACTAGTTACAAGTACCTATTGATAAGCTCGAGATTATTTACATATATTTACACTGATATGTTGTTGTTTTAAGTGCAGAGCAAACATCCCCCATTGCTTACACCCACTCGAATAAACAAATGCAGAATCGAGGGTAAACATATTATATGAGCATAACTCTGTGTCGATTTGTATGTATGTATATTTTTTATTTTCAAATTTCTTCATATATCAAAGTAAATATTATTGCATACTTAAAAGCGCTTCTCATCGATATAAAAAGGTTTATTCATGCATATATGCTATATTTTGTGTGTGTGTGTGTGCATATGCATATACATTATAAGATGTTTATTTACATACATATGTATATGGATTTATAAAATTGCTTAAAAATATTTACACAGCTGCATGGTTTCAAAACAAAGTACCCTTCAATTAGAGAACATATTTATGTCAAATACATCGTACGATATGTTATAAATTTCAATATTATTTCAAAAATAAATATTCTCCAGTAATTAATAACAAAAGCACTGTTATTTACAAAATTTACTTAGCATTCTGAATTTATTATACACACAAGTGTATACTTTGAGCTGAAAGCTTTTGCTATTTTGTTTTTTTTTTTTTCATTGCAATAAATCAACATTTAGATCATATTTTCTTAGCTGTAATATCTTTAGCCACTTAGTTTAGCATTTTCCACAACATAGTTTAATTTAATCTAGTTGTAGTTTAGACAATCCAGCTTTAGATAGACTATATAATTAGCGGCGACACCTACAAACTCTAAATGCAATCTCGCTGTACCTATCCTCCCTTAAACTGTATAATAATACGAGTTTATACTCTAAAGCAGCTTAATTCTTGTAAGAGCCACCTTTGTTGTACATATATCAGCAAGGTAGAAACCTCAAAGCTTAAAGGATGCTCAAAGTACCCTAAGAACAGTTAAAACAAGAAAAAAAACAAGAAAAAACGTTAATACCTTTCACAAATACAAAGGCTTCTTACAAGAACTTGATTACGATCGTTCAATTTTTATGGCAGCTATATGCTATAGTGATTCGATCTAAACAATTTTTACACAAATTATATTTTTGCCTTAGAAAATAACTCATGTCAAATTTCGTGCAGATACCTCGTCAAATAAAAAAGTTTCCCATACAAGGACTTGATTCCTATGGTTCAGTTTATATGGCAGCTATATGCTATAGTGATTGGACATCTGCGGTTCCGACAAATGAGCAGCTTTCTCTTGGTGAGAAAACAAAGTGTGCAAACTTTCTGGTCTATATCTCTAAAACTGAGGGACTAGTTCGCATATATATATATAGACGCATAGTCTCTCAGTTTTGGAGATCGATATCTCCAAAAATTTGGTAGACATTTTTTTCTCCCCAAGAAATTGCGCATTTGTCGAAACCATTATTATTGGACCACTATAGCATATACTTAGATGAACGATGAAATCTTTTTATTCCTTTTTATGTATTAAAAGTGCACCTTATAAAGTATTATGGCTTGGGTGCCGCCAAAATTAACATTTTTTCTTGTTTCTAAAGCATTTTAACTGCTCCAAGCATTAACTTACTACCACATACATATGTACAAACATACAATCATATCTAGTAAAACATATTATTTCAAGTTATCACACTGCCAGTGCATGATTCTCCAACTCATCGCGGTCGATTTACTTAAAAAGCATTAAAACTAAAGTCTAATGAAAACAAGTGAACAACAATAACAACAGTCATATGAAAACAAAGCACTTTGAAGTTGTGTAAAATGAACCTTCAGCACTTCAAAATAAAAAAAAAAAACTATGAAAGCACACACAAACACACATATGTACATACTATGTATGTAACCGAACAACGATAATGGTCGCAGCGCAACCTTCGAAAAGTAATCAGAATAACAATAAACAAGAACAGTATTTTACCAATGCGATGAGTAATCATCAATCATACGATCTAACAGTGTTGTTCTTGGCTATTTTGTAATTGTTGTTGTTGTTGGCCATTCTGTTCCATTCTTTATTTGGCTAAGTTGGTGCTAGCTCTTGTTTGCCGTTTCTGTGACGATTGACGGTGTGTCTGCCCGCCTGTCTGTCAGCTCAGTCAAGCGCTCAATGCGCTCGTCCGCTTGTCCGGTCGTCTGTCCGTTCGCTCGCACCTTCACCAGCACATTTTATGCTGGTTCGTTAATTTATTTGTTTGTTAACTCAACGTTTGGCACGATCAATCAAGCTAAACCGATTGAATTGGCCGAGAGCGGTGGTAGCGGCGGTAAAGTGGGGCAAGACGGGGCGTGTCGGTTGAGTGATCGCGCGTTCGATTGAGCGCCTACTCACATTCGTATATATGTATGTATGTATAAGTATGTGTATGTGTGGGTATATAGAACCGAACGTGCATAATAACTAACGCGGTGATTATACACCGCCTTCGAAACGAATCGATTGATACATTTAAGCAACTACATAGCTTAATAACGATAATAGCAGTTACAACAACAACTACAATAGCAGCAGCAAGAAACAACAATATCAGCCACATATCAGCGTCAGGGCAACGAGCGCTTCAAAGCTCCACAATCGCTTACTTGCCGTTAATTATACTGCTTAAAAAAACACATACACATACAAACAACTGCTAACACCTTACTGCATGCACGCTTCTACCTTAACTTCACCCAACGCTCGTTGCTTTGCACACTTCACTTGTCCGCGAGTTGCTCGGTATCTGTTAGTCAGCCCGTCAGCTTGTCAGCTTTACCGCCGTCTGGCCGCTCCAACGCCCGCGCTGCCTTGCTACCGCGGCGAGCTGCGTGCTGACATGCCGTCAGCATGTCTGGCCTGCTTGTACTTGGCTGTATGGCTATAGTTAGTCAAGTCGACGGCGGTCCTAGCCCGCGCTGGCTTTACGCTGCCGCTAGAATGCCAACTCTATTCTACATTTGAAATTAAGCACATACAGATATTCTCGTAAGTCTGGCGCATGCATGCAAACAATTGCTGCTTGATTACATATACCGTTCACAAAAGCCACAGCTTTGCATTTTGTTGCTGTTGTTGCCACTTTTAATTCGTTTTTAATTTAATTTTTTTTTTTTTTTTTACGTTATGAACCTGCAAATGGGTATGATTTCATCGCCACTATTGCGCTACTCACTTGCGTTTCCCTTAAATCGCATACGTTTAAGCCGTGCGAAAAATGTTTGTAAAAATTGGCGGAAAAATTATATAAACAAGAAAGTCGAGGTGAACACGATAAAGCGATTACGAATATTTCAAGCATCTGAAAATCTGTGCAGAAAATTGCCTTCAGATCTCACGTTCGAGTCGCACAATTTCTTATGCTTTAAGAAATTTTCGTCGAACCGGAAAGGGTTTTCGTTGCATTATAATGGCTTCTGCTCAAATTTGTGGCGATTTTCTTAGACTTTTAAGGTATCCTGAGTCGTAATGCTTTTCAAGACGACCGTTGGGCTTGCATGTGAAACGTAATCAAACCAAAAGTTTGCTGGATAGTCACAGTATCTCGAAATGTACTACCGAAGGCGCTTTGGAGTTTTCGATTCCACTTTGAATCTATAGAAATATATAAAATTATAAGCAGAATTTATTACTCAGAGTTGTAAGCTGATTGCGTGTCATAAAATCCTTCGTATTATGCACTGAGTTGCTCATGGTATTATAAGAAGGCGTGATTTCGTCAGTTTCACAGCCTCTCTCTCCGAACCGAAACAATTTTGATGAAGCGACGAAGCAAGCAAGATACATATATTCAGCGCGACGAGCTGAGTCGATTTAGCCATGGCCGCCTGGCGGTCTTTATATACGCAAACAAGTCCCTCAGCTTTTAAGATATCGATCTGAAATTTTGCACACGTTATTTTCTCTCTAAGAAGCTGATATTTGGCAGAATTGCCGATGGCGGACCGCTATGGAATATAACTGCTGTACAAACGGACCGATCAAACTCGAGCACTTGTAAGGAAAACTTTTTTATTTGACAAGGCATCTTCACGAAATTAGGCACTGATTACTATCTAAGGCAGAGCTACAATCACCGATATAGCTGTCACACAAATTGACTAGTCAAAACCAATAAAGAGATATTTTTGTACCCTTTTATGCCATAAACATGCAGCTGTGCAGCATATTACAGCTTCAGTGCAGTCAAAATTAATGTTTTTCTTATTTTGATAGAATTTTAGAACCAGAGAGAGAGAATAATTTTAGATAGTAACAATTTATTTAGTCAGCTTTGACTACTTTCTTCTGGTGCAAATATATAACTCAGCGTATTTCAAGGCACATGTACATATGTATGTTGACTCTGTTTTCTAAGAGCTCGAAGCCACCGGTTGAATTCTTTCAAGTATCTTAAATGTCGCTGCCGCGTTTACTTCTTTATATAAGTATCTAAGAGTCAGTTTAACTTCTCTACTAACATTTTATAGTTGGTTTAAGCGAATTTGTGCTGCATAACATAACATTAATCGTTCTGACTTGCCAATTCTGATGTGTGTGATTTTATTTCTTTTTCTTCTCATTGTTTTTATTTTGCCAACGTTGCCAAAGCAGGCGAATGGGTAAGCAAGCTAGCGTGTTCATATGTATGCATGTGTGTGTGTGTGTGTGACTGCGAGTATAAATGCATATTATTAAGTGCCAAGCATAGAGGTACTGTTTGTTTTCACCAATAAACAGACAAGTGCATGCAATTCACTATATATGCATATGCATGTGTGTATGTGTGTGTCGAGATTGCGTCTGTCGGTCATTTAGACATGCGGGTTTTCAGGTGAGCGCATATCCTATAATCGCACATTGAATATGCATGCATTCACATGCACATATGCACTCTAACGTAGTTATGTGTGTGTGTGTTGGTTCAACGGTGTACGTGTGCGCCTGCATTCAGGCTCTTGCTTGGCTTGGTGTTTCATGTTCTTCTTTAATTAGCGTTTAATTTTATGTTATAAATAATGCATTACATGTTGTAATATTCTAGACATGTTGGCTTTGCCAGTGGCTTCTCATTGTTATTGTTGTTGTTGTTGTTAGCTTTGACTGTTTTTATTTTTGCAGCTAGGCCTGCAAATTAGATATTATTATAATATAAACACTATAGTCGCTGCACTTTACTCACACTATGTGCTAATTGTTGTTGCTGCTACTGTTTCTGCGTTCATTGCTGTTGGTTTTTGTTATATTATTGGCATTACTATGAAGTTGTTGTGCGGTTTTTCATGTTGTACAATAGTTCAAGGTTGATTTCTGTGTACCGCATTCGAAGTGCTGAAATATATCAACATTTTACTGTTACAAAATGCAACTGCGGCAAGCTGTGCTGTATATTGAAAAAAACCAAAAAAGAAATAATAATAATTTCTCAGAAAATGTTCGCTAGTGCAGAAAATTTCCGTTTTAGCGTATGATTAATAAAAAACCTAATGCCGGCAGAAAATAGCTCTTTTTGGCCTAAATATCTGTCAAGGCTTTAGCTATAACCTGCATCACTTAAGCATTGCGGTATTACTTAGTGCTTTCTTCTTTACACTGTCATTATCAATTAGTAAATGAATTTTCTTTGAAGTTCACATACATACACATACATATGTACATAACAATTAAATGCCGCGAACTTATTGTAAATCTTTCAATTTTATAGCACATAGAACCGCACATACATACATACTTACATACATGCTGACAAATGTCACACGTGCTGCCTTTAGCGCTGCCAAATTTTTGCTCTAATGTCACTCTGTTGCAAAATAGACATTAACATGAAATTGTGG
The DNA here is from genome assembly GCF_042242935.1 of Bactrocera oleae. Taxonomy (NCBI): domain Eukaryota; kingdom Metazoa; phylum Arthropoda; class Insecta; order Diptera; family Tephritidae; genus Bactrocera; species Bactrocera oleae. The sequence continues at coordinate 11,960,265 of NC_091540.1, read as the reverse complement.
GAAATTTATTGAAATTGTCATTAACACGAAAATACTATTAAAATAAGTTTTCTTTGTAAGCACTTTCACTAAAAAAATAGCACCAAATTGAAAGAATAGAAATGTGTTAAAAGTAGGGCTGTAATCTGTTAGTATAGTACGTAACATTTTTCCAAAAACCAAACAAAAAAAAATAGGAAAAAACGCTATAATATCCTTCACAAATGCAAAATATTCCTCATAAGAACTTGATTTTGTTCGGTCAGTTTGTATCGCAGCTATATGCTTTAGTGGCTCGATCTGAACAATTTCTTCGTAGCTTGTAGCGATATCTTGTATAATAATAACTGCCCAATTTTTGGAAAATATCTCGTCAAATAAAAAAGTTTTCCATACAAAAATATGATTCCGATCGTTCAGTTTGTATGGCAGCTATATGCTATAGTCATTCGATATCGTCGATTTTGACAAATGAGCAGCACGTGGAAGAGAGAATAACGTGTGCAAAATCTCAGATTGATATCTTAAAAACTGAGAAACTAGCTAGCGCATATACAGACAGACCGTTGAACTTCGCTAAAACGACTCAGCTCGTCATGCTGTAGCATTATATACTTATGTATAATTTTCATATACTTTGTAGGGTCGCCGACATTTCATTCTAGGTGTTACAACGTTTATGGCAAACCTAATATACCCTGTTCAGGTTATAAAAACAATGCTCACATGATTTTTTGAATATTGATACTCTTTATTCAACATTTGCAGGTCTCAAGGTTTCTAAAATTCGTATTAAAAATTGTTGCCTCATTCATACATTGAATCTAAGGATCTAAGAAGAAGCATATAAATTGCACATTCAACTTCGTCCACTATACCCACTACCTTTCAAAAGTACTTGTTCTTACTAATTAAAGTATTTTTCAGTGCAAAGCTCTCTTTGTAACTACATTTTGTTAATTATAAAAAAAATATATATAATATATATATTTTATAAATATATCACATCATATGTAGTCTACTATTAACTAAAGCTCTTCATTCTTCTTGCAGGTATGTACAATGCATTTTCTTTGTACTTATATACAGGTTAACTGCAATACATATGTTTGGCAATACATACATACATACATATTTATATATGGTATAACCAGAGAACGTATATGGGCCCTTATAAGTTCTCTGGTATAACAATTTAATTCAACGAAAATTTTCAGCTGATCAGCTGAGTGTGTCGTATTGCTCTTTATCTCAACTGCTCGAACTCATTTGTATAAAATCACTCAGTGAGCGCTACTACAATTTCCGCTCTATTTTTAGCCACTCAAAGAGTAAGTGATCAAGCTCAAAGCTCTTTACCACTCTTTTATGTGAGTGTTTTGCTCCAAAGTGCTAGCATTCAGAACTCTTCAATTGGATAAAACTCTTCTGCTAAGTAGAGCAATGATTGAGCAGCGTATGATCGCTTTTTGTAATTTTAAATCAGCTGTTATACATACATAACTTATATACCATAAGAGATGCAAATATAAAATTTACATATACATATGTGTAGGTATTAAGGTAAATATCAAGTAAACATGTTTTTAAATCTTTTCACAATTTACCACTGTGTAATCTTTGAAGCCGTGAAATTAATAACGGAATTGCTGCACTCATTTTAATTTTCATCTCAAACTATATGCTGCTAAATATGTATGTATATTCTGCTCACGATCATTTACTTCTCTTTCAGTTTTCCATTAGCAATTAGCTCAACTTACAGTAAAAATATTATGTATAATAATAACAAAAGAGTTCATTTGAGCGTTTTTGATGATAGATGATATGTGTGTATTTCTCTTAGGGCAATCAAAGTAGCAATAACAGCTGAGCCGATCAGCTGCTTAATGTTTTTAAAAACTGCTTCTTCGAAAAACCATTTATACACGAAAAGCTAAGAGTTGGCGCTGTAAGCAGAGAACTTAGAAGAACATTTACGTTCTCTGCTGTAAGAATTAGCGAAAGATCATTTGAGTGTGTTTTTTATGTGTAGTTTACTCTCTTACACTCGAAATAATAATGTGCTCAGTTTTTGTGGAATTTCTCTTAATTTTGTGTGGCTCAGTTTATGTAAATTTTACGCTCTCAAAATATTTGTTATAATCTCTGTTTAAATACATTTCTCTTCTACAAAATTTTACTCATTTCATAACTTATCAACTCAGGTACTAAAATATACTCTTCGCTTAGTTTGTGTAGAATATTTTTACTCAACTCGTCGAAATATGGATGAGTGCCTCGTTTGGTTGTCCAGCTTGTTGCAAATAGACATTTCTCGCAATATCTCTGAAATTTTATGTATCTACAAATATATGATTTTATATTTTAACTTTTTATTGACTTTCTTTCAAATCTCCAATTTTCCTCTACACTGAAGTTATAACTTAACTTTTTTTTGTCTTCTTCTGTCGTTGGAACAATATAAACTTCAATTTGGAAAAGTAAAAAAAAAAAGTTACTAGCTGAAATTATATACATATGTATGTATTTACATGGATATTATGTGTGTAGGTTTTTTCAGAAACTGATTAGAATTAAACAAAACTACTTACACACATACTTACATACATATATAGAAGTAAGCCATAAATGACCGATAACAGAGGAAAAAGATAATAAACTAAAAACTTGTAGAAGTGCTTTAAGATTAAAACTATCAAGATTAGGTGTTATCTTTTACCAACATACATATGTACATACATGTCATATTATTGTGTTTAAAGGAAATAATTTGATTTATTTGAAGTTTTTTAAATGTATGAGCTTAAACTGCGTGAGTCTGATTTAAACTTAGGAAAATTTTTCAAAAAGTTGTCTTTTTAATATGTCAATCAATATTTACTGAATTTGTCATTAGTTGACTAGATCTGGGTTTAATTCGCTACAGCAAATATAGAAATGAAGAGGAAATTTTGGGAAGCCAAAATATCCCTTATTTGTTTTATTTCTCCGAATACGCCTGACGAAAGTTCTATCATATGTACCTACATATATGTATATGTACGTGTACATATAAGTATGTATACGTGCCTGCTTATCTGAAAAACATTGATATTTTTTTTTTATGTATAAACCTAATTTTATGTCGTGCTACCAAACGATTTATCTAAATATGTACATATGTACTTAGGTATGTGGATGCAAAAGCAGGTATGCATGCATATGTACGAAACCTACTTCAGCTAAAGGAGCTGCACACTTTTATACATGTAACATATGTATGTGCATATGCTATATACTATATAAGTATATAGTTTAAAAACACCAGCAATTTTCCTAAAAACTACAAAGAAACAACAACCACAACAGTTACAAAAAAAAAAAAAAAAATTTTGTTCGTTAGAAAAATTATACGATGCCATTAAAGGTCGCCATAAATATGTATGAGAGCGCAAATATGAAACACCGCTAGCATACAAATTAGAGAGTACGAGCGGCCGCTACACACCACATTTTACTACGCACATATGTATGTATGTATGTATGTAAACGTGTGAGTGCTTGTAACTATATGCTGTGTGTGAGTTAGAGTCGCATTAGTTACCAGCAAGACGGAAAACAGTTCTTCATCAACATAATCGACAAACGATCGCGCAGCCACTAGATTATGAATGCTGTTCTTGTGCTTTTCTTATTGTTTTTACCTGTTGTTGGTGTTGTTGTTGTTGTTTTTAATGTCGTATTGTGCTCCAGCTACCGGTGTTACCCGCCTACTTGCCGCGATACGAAGTCACTTGCGCCGCGGCGGACGCACAAAACCCGCTTTCTTTGTACTCCAACTGAAACAAACACACGCACACACACACACATGCATACATACATGCAAGTAGCCGTTGTACAAGCAAACACATCAAATCAACCTATTTGTTTTTTGTTTTTTTTTTGTGTTTTTTGCTTACTTGATCTTTTGATTTATTTATTTTTTCCATTTTTATTTTTGTGCAGCTCTTAAAATTTTTTCCTCACGTTCTTCTACTATACATTAAAGTTGTTTTTATTGTTGTTATTATACATACTATGTACATTTTAATTCTTTGCCTTAGCCCTGCTGTGGTTCTTTGATTGCTACTTGTGTTGTTAGTGCGTGTGTTTTTCTACTTTTTTTTTTTGTTTATGTTCTTGTTGTTTTTGCTGTATTTTTTTGGTTGATTTGTGCCACTTTACCTTTTTTATTTGCTTTTATTAATCGTCGTTTCTCTCATTTTCTGGCTATTTGTTTTGATTTTTCGTACAAAATTGCTTGGCCCTGCCACGGCTATACCCTCGAGCCCTTCGTCTGCCGCAACAACAGCAGCAAAACTACTTTTGTATGACTTCATGCTGCATGTGTGTGTGTGTGTGTGTGTTGATTACCCGTGCGATCCCCAAAGCTGTGACGATCTACTGCCATCCGTTTGCTGCGCTTTCTGCGTGTCTTGAGTGTGTTTTTTTTGGTTTCTTTCTTGTTTGTTGTCGTTCTTTGTGGCGCGCTTTGGGTGAGGGGCCTCTGAAGCGGAGGCACGACGATCGCTGTGGATCGTTGAGTTGTGGTGTTTGGTTGGTGCGCTTTTTGGCTTTGGCTTTGGCTTTGCCTCATGGGCACGCTTATCCATATACATACATATGTATGTATGTAAGTTGTGACACAATATCGGTTGTTTTTGCTTGCTTTTCCCACTGCTTTCTTGGTTTTTTTTTTTTTTTTTGTACACCGCTGTTCGGTGTTTGTGTGCTTGTGCATTTTGTTGTCATTTTAGGTTGTGGTTTCTTCATGATGCCCGCATTACGGTAAGAGGTTTCAGCATACAAATCACAATAATAGAAACCCTGCAGTGAAAACGTGCCAGCTTCCAACCGTTTGCAGTTTAGCTTGCTTGAACTTGTGTGCTGAAGGTTGGTAGTAATATATAATAGAAAATAAATTCTCTAGGATTTTTTTAATTTGTTGCTTTGATAGACATTTTTTCTACTCACCACAGGTTTTGGGCTCTTCAAATGAGCGCTGAAATTATTTTCTTGACTATCTCGATAGAAATAATGTAAAGTTTCTTTAAGTCTTATATACATATTTGCAACTGTTTCAAGCCAACGAAATTTCAATGATTTATTGAGCATGGAATTATAGGTTATGATAACTTTCTTATACCAGCCTTGCTGTGGTTTTGCTCTTGTAAACCTGTTCGAGTAGGTTCATGCCTCCATAAATGTAGTTACTATAACTAGCGCTTCAAGAGAACTTTAAGAAGCAATATTTCGTTAACTGCGTGATTTTGCTGCCATCAAGTCTTGTTTCTGCGATTTTTTTCGCATGTCGTTTGCCAGCTGCGTAGGCGAGCCAGCCGCGTACATTAAACTGTTATGAATTTAGTTCGCTTGCGCTATTTTTCACAACTTCGCGATCATCATTTGTGGCCTCAACGCGAAGAAAGTTCTGCAACGCTCAATTTCCCTGCAGGGTGCAACTCTGTGTACCTTTCCTTATATGTACGAGTATGAATGTGTGTAGCTATGTGCGCCAAGTGTGCGCGTGTAGGTGCACAGACATACATATGGAGACCTTTAGCTGTCAGATTTGTTTTGGTTGGCTTCTCCATTTCTGCTGTTTGTTTACAATTTATCTATCTCTAAAGGCAAAGGTTTCGTTATTTGGATTTTTTACATGCCGTATTTTTTTCAGTTAATTGCTTGCTAGCTTCGTTCGCTCAAAACGGTGTGCGTGTGTGTGTGTATGTTATGTGCATACAAATTTAATTTTTTATTTTAGTTGTTTTTACGTGAAATTTTCTGCTATTTATTACATGCTTGCCTTTCAGATTCTAATTTTTTTTTTAATGTACTTACTTCCATCATAAATTATTTGCCGTTGCCTGTGCCGTTTACGCTGTTGTTAGTGGTTTTGTGTTTGTTTTATTTTTTTGTTTCAGCTTGTTCACCACGCGAGACCTCGCTGATCTTTGGCTGTCTCTTTGCCAATATGTGCAGGATCAGCCTCAGTTGTTTTTACCTTAGTTATATACGGTATTTTGTTGGTGTTATTCGAGGGCTTGGCAATAAGTTAAACTTTGATTGTAATTCTTTGCTTAGCGAGCTGCTACGGCGATTTTGTAGAAGCCTATCATATCATTTGTAGCGCAATTTGGTTTTGGTTTAAAGTTTTTTGTTGCTGTATTGTACAAGTATATGTTCATATTTTTGTTGGTTTGTGGTGAGCCGCTGCGATATTATTTCGTGGTTTAGATTATATATATGTATGTATATGGCTGGCATATGTATGAGATATGGTAAATAGGGCAACCGCAGGTTTGTTTTTTGTCGAGTTTAGACTTTATATGAATTATTTTTCTTTGCCCATTTTAGAAGTGCATTTTATGGCACGCATATAACAACAAATTTTATTTTTTATTGTATGACTATGCCAACATAAATAAATATTAGTATAATATATATCTTATATTATTAGATTGAGTAATAATATATGTACGTTTGCTCTTAAAATCAAATGTAAACTCAATAGTTCTTGCTTTAGCGAAAAGCGGTGAGCGGTGTTGGTAAGGCCAGTGCAAGATATATAGTCAACTTTGCATCGAACTGTGTGTTTTATGTCAAGACCATCTAATCCATTTAGCTAAACTAATAAATCGAATAATTTTTGTTTATGCTGTTGCAACTGAAGCCCGACGCATATACGCAGTTCCAGATTTATATCCAGCCAAACAACAACTAGTTGGTAGCATGCTCAACAGCAACATGTCTACATACTTATTCTGAATCTATCACATATTTGAGCTACATAAAGCTTTCAGCGCGAGTCAGGATATCTAAGGAAACACTTGCGCCACATTCAGACATTTTTTTCTACTTATGATAAAGCTACGTTACAATTCACATAGATAGCCACTAAAGTTTGCCAAACCCGAAGTAGAAGTAATCTTTACGCCATTCTATGCGCCTAACTTAGGCCCTAGCGTTTTTGCTTATACCCCCCCCATTAATATTTACATATATCCGACGCCTTATAGTTCAAACAGTCACCGACGCAAAACCGTGGACTGAATCAGCTGATATTATCTATCTTATGAGAGTGCAATGTAAATGAACACTCACCACCGCTTCTACCGTGTGCTTTTACAGACCGTGTTGTAGAATAACCGCTTAAATTGAATTTTCCCCGTAGAAATGAGTGAGCTGAGAGTGAGCCAACAATCTCTTGCAATGCATGGTTGCCAGTCTTGATATTTTTTAGTAATTAAAAAATTAATTGAATTCTATTTGAAATATTCTTAAAATAACTCAAAATCACAGTCGAATACATATATTTATAAATAGGTAAATTAATTTTAATAGTTTTGAGCCTTACATTATGAAAAATTATAACTAAAAAACTTAATATGTAAAATATATTGTCTACAAATAAAACAATGACAACATTGGTGAAATGAAAACAAAAGAGAACAACTGATTTCTGCGTTGCAACTACTTACGTACATAACTTTTGACAAATTTGGTTTGAGACGGGCGGTAAGTAAAAGGCAGGAATGTCGGTGACTGTTCGAAGCATTACACTTAAGTTTAAAGAACTTCAGCTATTTGAAGCATTACACTTAAGTTTAAAGAACAGCAGCGCATTAATTGGATTGCTCAGAAAAAAAGTAGCTTATCAAATAATCCCCTTACAAAATTTAGTACCGAAACTTCTATGAATATATCAAAGTTCTGCAGTTGAACTTCTAAATACAAATAACTAACTTTTAGCTGCGCAGAACACTACGACAAGCGGCAGAAGTACAAAAGCCACTCATTTAAATGCGAGAAAGTTGGCGATTTTAATATTTCGTAATTTTAATAGCAGTGAAAATATTTGTCCACCCACAATGCTAGTAGTTGCGTGCGACCGATATACTCACGCGTAGCTTTCGAATGACCCGAAGTCACGTCTGGACGTCTTTGAAGTTGTTTACACATATTTTAACTTACATAAAAATAAATGTTCGAGCAAAAATAAAGTTGAGAATGCGATGGCAACATGAAATCTTCACATATAAATGTATGTATGTGTGTGTGTGTGTGCGTGTGGCCTGGCATGCAAGTGTTTAAATAGACACTACAGTGTGTATTCCTATATAAATCTGTATGTATGTTTGTAGATAAGTTTGTATGTTTGTAAATCACCTATGTTTGCACAGAGGAAGTGGCAGTCAGTCAGCAGTTTGGCCTGTGTGCGGGTACAGACGGCAAGCACAGCAATGAAATGGAAATTAAAATGAAAATTGAAATTGAATTTTGTTTGTTTACAGCTTTCGTAGGCAAAAACTTTTGCCAGCAACAGAATGAAATGTAAATGCCGTGCATGTGTGTGTATGTGTGCACGGACTGAGCAGCTGCGGACGAGCCGAAAATGTGAGGCGGTTCAAGCGGGCGGACATACCGCCTATTTGGCCTATAAGTTTATATGTGTGTATATTTGTATGTGTGTGTGTGTGTGCATATGCGCAGCGCTCGTGTAAACAAACACTCACTTGAACGGACATTTAGACTTGAGAGTCTAAAAATAATGCAAAATGTTTATACAAAAGTGCATTTAACTTGCCACAGCAGTGCCAGCAGCAGCTACATACGTTAGCGGAAACAAAAACAAATGCAACAAAAAAGCTTTCACTAATGAATATGACTGCATTTGTTTAACGGCATTCTATGGACTGGCAGCACAAACACCCACCCACCCACAAACAGGCGTAAACACTCGTCTAACAACGTGCCACATTTGTTTGCTGCAACAAGGCGAAGCATATGTGCCAGTGCTTGTACACATTTTGTGAATTTATACAAAAGTTGTTTGTAATTTTTTGACACTGACATCGCTGGCAGCGCACGAGCAATTACCTCGACTTTTGTGTTGCAAGATACAAACAACCGGTGCAATAGCAAATAAATTGTGTGCGAATGCATATGTATACATATATGAGTGCTGATGACGAGGTTTGTGTGCATACATAAGTATGTGCGTTTGCAATTGTTAAAAGTTAACTTTTTTCAAAACAAAAATTGGTGGCATTGCTGCACAGGGTGTCATAAAACTAAAATTGAATTTTTTTATGATTATTTATGTAGTTTACAAGAGTAGTACGTCCTTCGTAACTAAGAGGTCGAAATGCTCGAACGAGTCATCGAAGATTTGACTCAACGGATAGGCCATCTGTGACGTAGCCGCAGCCAACATTTGAACGAGATAACCTTCAAAAAATAAATGCCAAATATGTTCTTTCGAATGATAATAAATATTCCCCATTAAATTTGAATTTTCTGTACTTTTTTCTTTGTAGGGAAAGTTTTAATAGGGAACTTCGAAATAGATCACCCTATACAACAAGGCCTCAACGGCAATTAGCTATCTTCAAAGCTTTAAAAACGATTTCAGAAAAAAGCGGAACATCCCTAACTGCTTGTTATTTCATTATTTCAAGTAGCAACTCTTTATTAACCATATAAAGTACAGTTTCTTTGGTGACTTGAATGTACGAAGTCGGACATCGAGTTTCTATCATCAAAACCAGTGAACTTTAAATCTTCTCAGAGCTCTTAGAGATCACTGTCGCATCTCGTTTGGAATTCCCGATCGGCTTATTTCGGTAGAACGGCTATTCTCAGCTTAGAGAATAGGCAATATATTTCGGTTACACATCTGCCACGATGTCATATTTAAACCTAAATATTTCTAAGCGCCCACTTACCTAGTCAGTGCATTTTCAGTTGTGAAACTTTAGTAGGCTGTAACGGCTACACAGCTACCTAGTTAAACAACATTTTTGAAAATTTATACGTTTTGGTTATCAACAACGACTTGGTGAGTGAGTATGATAAGCAAATATGTAATCAAAAACTGGAAGTTCTTTAACTAACTTTAAACATATTAACTACTAAAGTAGTTTTTAACCATTGCTAGAATCTCAAAGTATCAAAGAAATATTCGAAATTAAAATACAATTTCTATAAAAATAATTCGGTGACTTCTCTGTCTAAGCACCTGATCATTAGCACTGTAACTCACTCCAAAGTTTGCCAGTTTTTTTCAAAATTGTTTGCGAAAATTTTCAGCTGGAAATAGGATATTTCTGAATTTAGTATTTAAAAAACTGAAATTGAATTTTTTATTCTAAATTGCCTCCTGACATTTTCAGCTAGAAATACGATAATTCTGAATTCAGCGTTTGAAAAACTGAAATTGAATTTTTATTTTGTAAATTGCCTGCCAATATATTCTGGAAGTAGGAGAATTCTGAATACAACATTTGAAAAATTGAAAGTAATATTTTTTCAAAATAGCCTGCCAACACTTTCTGGAAATACGAAAACTCTGACTTTAGCATTTGAAAAACTGAAATTAAGTTTTTATTTCAAAATTGCCTGCCAATATTTTTTGAAAATCCCTAAAATTCTGAATTTAACATTTGAAAAACTGAAATAGAATTTTTTTTCGGAATTGCCTGCCAACATTTTTGCTGGAAATCCGGGACTTTTGAATTCAGCATTTAAAACACTAAAATGATTTTCTATTCTGGAAATACGAGAATTCTGAATTTAACATTTAAACATTTGATATTGTACTTTTTTGAAAAATTTCCTACGGACATTTTCTGGAAATCCGGGAATTCTGAATTTAGTATTTCAAAAACTGAAATTACATTTTTTTTGGCATTTGAAAAACTGAAATAGAATTCTAGAAGTTTCCAGAAGTACTTCAGCGTAAGCTATTTTAATTTTTGCGGCAACGGCGTTTATGCAGATTTGTTTGTTCTTTTGCGTTGATTTGAATTAAAGCGCACATCCTTGTTGCATGCACTCACTTAGGCCTGCAAAAAAACGCACACACACACATATATATATATACATATGTATGTATGGGCGTGCATTTCATGCGCATTATTAATAAATTGCATACGCGCTACGCCGTTATGACTAATTTCTTGCCACACTCAATGTTGCATGCAACAGGATTAAAGCAAGTGCATGCGTGTAGCACACTCACATATATACATACATACAAGTACATACATGTATTTCATAGAATATACAATATACATTTATTTTTTTTTGCTGCCACCGCGACCGCTGCACACACAGAGTGGAAAAGTACATTTAGTCATTCGCAGTGGCTGTGCCATTAATTAATATTTGTGGGGGGCCACAAAGCCACAACAGAAAACTTGTTGCCACAACTACTTTGCGGTTGGAGAGTAATCGCATACAGGCGATAGGCGCACGCAAGTGTTGCAAGTACATACATATATCTGTGCGTGTGCGCGTTTTTTGTTGTGTTTTGCGTCTTCTTTGAATTAATTATAAAATGAATAATATGAAGCTAGCAAAACAACAACAAAATTGTTACAACAACAACATGCAGCGAATTTAATCAGCAATTACTTTCATGCCTCGCAGTACAAACCATTGCAAGAACTCTTTAATTGCCTGCTCATGCTACCAGCAGGCATGCATACATATGTATGTATGTATGTACAAGTATAGCCGCTAGTATGACTGAACTTGTGGAACACCTTATTTTAATCGTAATTTTTGAGGGATTTGAATACATTTTAAGGTGGTTGTTACTGTACGATCTTTGTCCTATTAACATATAGCTTAGCTATATCTCATGGGAAAGTGACAAAGGATTTTGGATTTAACTATCGGTCATAAAAGTAAAAATTCTCTGCAACAGTAAATGTCTGGCAGGTAATTAGTAAATATTTCCTACTAAATAAATTTTTAGTGAAGCTCTATATCGTGAAATAATAACTTTCCTGCTGGGTAGTATATTTCTATATACAAGTATTCTAGCCGTGTGCGCGAAAATTGTTTTATATAGAAAAGCTACTTTTTCACGAATTTTTCTCAAATAGCTGCATGGAAATAGCATATAAATAAGACCGGTGTACATACCATACATATGCGAAAACAGCGAAGTTGCTAGGATTGCCATTGACCGCCTTAATAAGTTTGTGGTAAATACAAAACATTGCATCTATCGACGAAGAGCTGGTGAACTACCTTTTAGGAGTTTTAGGCAGTAAAACAAAGAACGAATATCTGTCCAAGTGAGATTCATTGAGTTTGGATCAACACCACGACCAAATCTAACCATTTAAATGAGGCAGATGCCAGCTTATATTTTATTTCTATGCTATTATTTTTAGTGATTTTTTTTTGTTATGCTTTCGCGTTATTCACAGTATATTCTTCGAGAAAATTAATATATTAATAGAGATTTTTTAAATTCACTACGTGTTCCCATAATTTAAATTGACTTGAGTTTGTATAGTAGCAAAGTTCTATATAGCTGAGAATAATTAATTTGTTTTATAAGCTCGTAAAAGCTCGGTATACATGCCTTATTATTTTCAGCGTCTTTAAAATTTTATCACCACAATGTGTGGTTTTCTGCTCCAAATTGAAATCGATACATGCCGAGTTTTGATGCCATGACACTACTTGGTTTAAGCGCTAAGGCCAGGATAAGTAGGTTCTTTTGACAGTAAAGCTGTTGTTTTCATCAATTGTAGTTTTAGGATTTAACAATGAAATTTCAAGATTAATCTTCTTCTTGATTTTTTTCTGCAAGCAAATCGTTTCAACGCCTGCCTTTGTTGAAGTTGTTGTGTATGCAGTTGACTAAAAATGACCGAATATTATTTGAAGCTGTAAGCTGGACTTATTTGACTAGCAAACTTCCTTTTATATGATTTTCTAGGTTTTAAAGTTGTTTCTATCTTAATTCAGCCCGCTCACAGCTCTCTCCGCTATATGTATATAAAGAGCATTTAAGTGTGTGTTCGTGTGCGTTCGTGTGCGTTATTAACAAAACCTGCAAGTATAAACAAGGTAAACGGGCAAATTTGTTTGACACAATTTCGTTTCGAAAAACCCAAATCCGCACACATACAACCACAAATAATTCTACAACACCACTTCACAACGACAACTACACGAACTCCCCAACGAAATTCAAATGTAACCACCGCATAAGTTCTTATCTTTTTTTTTCATTTCAAAAACTTTGTCGTAAAACATTTCTTCAAAAACAACCACAGAAAATGTGACAACAAAAGCAAATAGCTGCTAGCAAAACGCTTACCAGCGCATAGCATCCGGCACTTTGGCTAGATATGCCAAGCGACGACAGGATGCGTACACGAACGAGTGAATGGATGGATGGCTGCCAACACAATCAACTGACGAAATCAGCGAAAAGTAACTGCGTTTTCGGCGTAAACACCCGCACACATACACACGCAGCGAGCAAACTCATCTATTTGCCAATTGACACACATACATTTGTACACATGTCAGCAGCTGCGTTGAGTATGTCATTTACAGCGGTGCCATCATTATTGTCATCATCATAAACGGCAACAACAACATGTACAACAATAAAAAAAGTTTGTACACTACTAGCAAACGGGTAACGAATGCCTGATGATAAACTTATCTCAGTGTTGCCATCTTTTGCGCTCGAGCAATTGTTGCTATTTATAAATGCTGTTATGCTTGTTCTTACTCTCCACAACCCGTACTGCGCGCACTCTTTCAGCATTACTTCACTGATGCCTTGAATTTATTTCTCATACCACCCACAGCATAACGCAACCACACACCAGTCAACCCTTATTTTCATTTTTCGGCATCCATCAACGGTACTTCGTCATTTAGTCGCTCGAAACAACTGCGAGAAACAACGTTATTATTGTCAGTTATACAAACAGCTACCAACAGCAACATTTCAACACATTTTGCAGAGCTTTCCTGTCGCAGCCGTAACTCTGTTAGAGCATTTTGCTTGAATATTTTTGTAACGAACTCTATTTAGAGGGTTCTCCACAGCGTTGTGTGCAATTTTTACTTCAAAAGGTGCAATTTCTCAACTTGTCTGCAAGTAATTTCTTTGCCCACTGCAATTTTGAAGAGTTGAGCACCGTTGTCTTTTGTTGTTGCTTTTCCACTCTAGCCGTGGCTCCATCTAATGCTAAAAGTTAAGCGTGAGAAACTATTTAGTGTTCGCGCGTTTGCGCTCACTGTCCACTCATCCATCTTAGCTCTCGCTATGCAGCTACAACGAAGTTTCAACTTCAATTTCAACTGCAAATCAAATTCCAAACTCCATCTTCGCTAACTTTATCCATTTCGGGCAGATTTGCTTCCTTCTGCTGGAATTGCTAGCAAACTTCATAGCCAGCAGTAAACTTTGGTATTGCGGTAATGTCATCGGTTCATTGTGTCATTTGTCTTGCAAGTTGGAAGTGTAGTTGGTAGCTTTCTTTGTTTGCATCAGCCTGATCTAAACCAACCCTCCCCTACAACAGCGCTCAGTGTTAGTTGCAGGGGAGGCAGGCTCACTGAGTGCTTTAATCAAATTTACCTTTGGCAGCGCTACACTTTGGCTTAAAGTTGTTGAAGTAGGGATCTCTCAACGTAATCAGCTGCTATGGGTAGTCTTAGCTTAATGTGTTTGTCAATAAACATAAACAAAGGAATTCCTTTTGAACCAAATTGGGTTTGATGCGCAGAAACTCCAAAGCTGTGTCTCGCACCGAAACCTTAAATAAATAATTTTAGTTGAAGGGGATTGCTGGAGTTGGAGAAATGATATGTAAAGCTTATGGGGTAGGTGAAGCTGGATGGTAAGTAAGAAAAATAGGGTAGTTGAGGTGGGAGGAGTAAGTAGGGTAGATAAAGTAAGTGAGGTGGCAAGACTACATAAGTAAAGTAGATAAGGTAGGTGAGCTGGGTGAGATTAGTATTGCAGATACGCTGAGTGTTAGGGGGCAGCAGTGTGTGAGGGGCAGCTAGGAAGAAGGATTCGTGAGGTAATAAAGACGGAACGGATAGAAAGGTTTTCAGGGGTAAGTAGGTTAGGTCCCCATTGATATATTTCGACTTTAAAATCGACCTTTTTATCGAGCGCTATGATATGGTTTAATCAGGTTTGTTCCTTGTCTAATTTTTGTATACTGTTTGAATAATTAAATTATTAAAAAATGCACCATTACAGCGCTATGTTCGAGAATCCACCCATAGCTCAGCGCCACACAACATTGATGAACATGCCGTAATCCTTTTGTGCGAATCGCAAAACCCATTTGGACATCCATTCAGGCAGATTGCATTGCAGTGGGACAATGCATAGACGTGACACAATCATAACAGAAACACAAAGCGTGTTTACGTATTTGGATATGTACGAGGATTGTCTGATAAGTCCTGCTTGGGAGCTATCGAAATCTTAAAAATCTACGACGCGACACTGGCATTTGAGAGACTCAAAGTTTCGGTATAATGCAACCTAAAATCGGTTTTCCGGCTTCTTATAATGAAAAACTCAAATATGGCGACGCATTTAGCAGGAATTCATAGCAGTTTGGTGTTTGGTGTTTTTTTTTTTTTAATTTACTGTTCTGCGAACTACCCTCGTAAGTGTGTGACTGTGCCAGGTCAGCGTCATTATCAATGCGAAATTGAAGTAGACGCAGCCACGTTTGAAACGAACAGCGACGGCAGCGGTGGGTATTGTCAACTCGTTATTAGTCATCAACGGAGCGTATGGATGCCATACAATTGTACAATTCACATACATACAAGTATATGGGCGCGGTTGAATGCGAAGCTGCAACTCCCTCAGGGCGACACGTAGCAGTTGTCATTGCGCTAAATGCGCTAATGGCACAAGCGGAAACTACACGCATACAAATTCAACGCATTTGTGCGCGTATGTGTGTGAGTTGTTGTTTGATGCGATAGCTGCAACTACAGTAACAACTCCAAACAATAATGACCCTAATGATGACTATACAAATGGCAACCTGACAGACGCGTTGAGAAGTCAAGTTCACTGTGTGTGTGTGTATGTGTGTGTGGTATTTGCAAGCGCATGAATGGGTGAATATGACATGAATAACCGACAATTCGTGTTCGTGTGGCATGAAGTGCAAATGCAATCATTCAGCTGCCATCAGCAGTGTTGTTGCAACACTTTTGATATTGGCTGCTTAGCAGTGAGTGCAGTTAGTCAGCCGCTAACGGTTTCTCCCCTCAAAAATCCACAACCCGTAACTGCATAGCAGCCTTTCACCTTTTGTATGCGCCGTTTGCTGACTCAGGCTGGCTGCAACCGAATCAAATGCATCCTTTCAACACACAATACCACAAACGCTTGACACCGTGCGCCTGCTACGGCCGCACCAAGCGGTCCTACGCAAATGCATATATATACATATCTATGTTGGTGTATGTGTGTGTTTGCGTAGCGCACACAAAGCATTTCCTGGTTGCCTTTTAGGCGCATCAAAGCCGGATTTCGCATAGGGGAGAAAAAATATTTTGCGGGTTACTCAGGAGTTTGCCTGCATGCTGCGTCCACATGGCTGCTGAGCTGGCAAGCACCGCAGCTACTGATGCCTATGCAAATAACGACAAAAAATAAGTGCAACACACCCCTGTTGTTGCCGTGTATCGGTTGTAGGTGCTGAGAATTATGACTTCCTTGTACTTTCATTTCCGTGCGGTTCATCCTTTCGCTCGCCTGCCGCGCTCTGCCTGTTTTTCGTAGTCATTGGTTTGTTTTAATTGTCGCTTTTGTCATTTTCGGTTTATTGTTGTGCGCTATTTTCGCACGGCGCTGACACACGTGCCAGAAGCATTACATTTTTTAATATTTTCCGTTTTCATATTTATTGTGATTTTGCTGTTGCCTGTATTGCCTGTTTCCCAGCAATTGCATTGTCAGTTTTTTAAAACTCAGTTTTCAATGTTTCAGTTTCTCTGAGTATTTGCCTCACACCTTTACTGGGTAAACAAAGAGTAAACTTGTTTTTTAAATCTGTGTGTGGTATTAACGCTTCGTTTTCGAAAAAAATACGCAGCGAATTTTTCCAGTCAGGGTTGTTTCCAATTTTCAATTTTAAAACTTACTTAAAATTTACATAGTTTTTTTTTAGTATTAACTAAATAAATTCAATTGAGCGCGCTCGTTGTTAATCAACTTTTATATCCAGATTTTTTCGTATTTATTCGCGCATGAAGGCAGCTATCGCTATTATGACGTCAGCAAAACAATTGATTCCAGACTCACGAAGGAGAGTGTTAACACGATTTTTGATACCTAAGCATGCCTATATTCTATTCTCCATGCATGAGGCTTCTTTTTTTCTTGAAGAACCAAATTTACCTTCCTACAATACAAAAATTTTAGTTATGTAAAGAAAACCCGTTAATTGAAAGAAAATAAAATTAGCACGAGCCCTGGTGAATAAATTTCTGTAGTGTTTGTCAAAGTTTTCGAAGATTTTTAGATACCAAAATTTGCATACTTAGAATCGCTAATAAACTGACGCCTCACATATCGTAGTTTCAAATATTTTCTAAACTGACTTTAAATAAGACTTCGAAGCAAACTGGCAGCTTTGCCATGCGTTCCGCTTACTACACAAAACTTTTTGTTTGCGATGTCCAGCTTCATTGGCAATCCATTAACACTTTCCCCAGATCTATTGTACCTAAGTACACTTTGTCCTACGATGTCCTCTCTTGTATGCCTTACCACACTTGAAAGCCACTTGACAGCTTGTCCGTGCACTTTATTGAAAGCACTGTTTGTTTTCACACAAAAAGTGGTGAGCTGCTATGCGTTTGATTGCATAACGCAGCACACATACACTCACAGTGACATGCTTACATAAGCGCCTTCCGCGTCGCAACGTTTCCACTATCCAATTGTCATGTCTTACAATGGTTGCGCCAAATCTGTCCAAGCGCAGTGTGCAGCAAAAATAAGCAGAAAAGTAAGAAAACGCGCGGACAAGCATAAAAGCAACGGAAAGCCGTTGCGCATAATTTCGTCCTTTGAACCTGGTTCGCTTGGAAGAAGATATTTACTCGCATACTTTTGTTTCCTTTGAACTGCAGTTATTGCCTTTCATGCGTTGTTATTTAGAGTAGGTGTTGTTTATAGTAGGCACCTTAAGCAACAACACAGAGACAGGTTCCCACAGCTTTGAGTGATTTCATTATCAACTGCAGTGTTCTATATTCTTACTTATCAGTTGATGCTGCGGCACTGGAGAGGTAAGTTTATAGAGGTAGCTAGATGTATACGGAAGCGCCATATTTTTGAAAAGGGATCTGTTGAACTGAAAAGCGAATACAGCTACTTTAATTCTACTTCAGTTTTAGTTTCGCTTTTGGATTTTTTTTTTTGCCATTTTTAGCGAACCTTTTGTTTTACTTTCCCTATGCTCACGCTCAAGTTTGTGTTAATCAGTTGTTTACCCACATTCAACTCTGCCCACATGCACCGTTAGTGCGACCTGTCTGATTCACACATTAAAGGTGTCCATTGAACTTTGTCTGTTTAATCAAATATTGGAACGCAAGGCAACCCAACTCATGAGCTTCCTGGTTTATTAGCTATTTCGACGCAAAAAGGTCAATGCGGGCACTGTCGGTATTGTAAAATTGTAGGTCCTTTTGTTAGTCGCACAACCATGTAATTGCGTTAGCATGTGTGTGCGTCGCAATGTTTGGCCTTTTGGCTTTTTGCTCTCTAACAGCAATTTTATTTATTCAGCCTAGCTTTTGTTTACAGTTTTTGTTTTAGTTGCAGCTGAGCTTTTTGCTTGTTGTTTCGTTGCGTAGCAAAGAAAGTTTCTGATTTGATTAAACTCCTATTTCGGGGCTTTTTGCTTAAAAGCATATGTAGTTTATTGTTGTTGTATGCGCTTAACCCCCTTTTCATCAATAAACCGATTAGATAATACGTTTTCATGTCTCTTCAATATTTTGGTTGGGTTTTTGATGTGCATGCATGTGTAAAGTAATGAGTTTTGACTTTTCTTTTGAATTTTCATTGAGCTGGGTTATACTCAACGGTTTAATAGGTAATAAGCAATGCTTTAGTATCAGAGGAAGCTGTAATACCCTTCACAAATACAAACGATTCCTTACCAGAACTTTGATCTGTCAGTTTGTAAGGTAATACATGCCAAATTTCGTGAAGAGATCTTCTCAAATGCAAGCACTTTATTCTGATGGCAGCTATATGCTATAGTGGTTCCGACGAGTCAGCTGCTTCTTGGTAAGAAAAGGACGTGTGTAAAATTTGTGATCGATATCTCAAAAAGTGAAGAACTAGTTCCCATATATGCAGAATCTTGAAAACCAATAGCTCCATCGGCCTCTAACCCGCAAATGCCGTTATACTTTTCTGCCGAGTCATGTAGGCGGCGATTCAGTTAGAAGAGCTAAGCTCTTTTGACAACAATGCCATGAGAACTGCCAACCAGTATGCTGCACTGCAAGAAGCAAGACATTTTGATTTAGTTCGGTTGATACTTATGTAGACCACGGACAAAAGTATTCTCTTGGTACTCTTCCCTCATATTCACTATTTTAACCGATCCATACGCTATTTCTCTCCACCAAGCTTTTACTAACTAACTACTTTAGCAACAGTTTCTTTCAAAGTGTATGAGAGTAATATCGTGACCTTGAAACATCACACAAAATCATCCAGAACTTGTCTTCCGTTTGTTATAACACAGACTGAAGCTGTTCAAACTCCAAAAAGAATTAGTCACTGTACGAAAATTGAATTTCATTTTGTCAAAGATCTTGCATGTAAATGAAACACTTGGTGACTAATCGTAAACTCCACATCATCAAACACAATGTCAATACCAATAAAATGTTGCGTAATAACAGCAACCCCTATTTGGCTACGCGTTTCTGCTGATTGACGGTTCAAAACAAATGCGACGCAATTTCTGGGAAACCCACGCTGAACTACCCGCTTTAGGTCGGAGAGTATTTATGCTGGCATCGCAGAGTCTTTGCTGCGACCGAAGACCTCACGCCAAGACTGACCTGCGACACAGTTGTCATAAACTCAGCGCTCCACTTCTGAGTACTGTTTTGTAAACTTATGTAACGGCCCCCCTTTGCTACCGCAAAGAAGTTAAAGCAGAAGAAACAAGGATGTAAGGATGTCAGCAGGAAGTTGGAAATGGAAATCAATGAGTCACAAGGGCAGTATGGCAGTCAGTCAGCATGCCTTAGCGCCCCGAGCGTTAGCGACAAGTTGTACATTGTACAACGCATAAAAATACTTTTATGTGGATTAGTGGCAAATACATATGTATGTGTTTCTCTATTTAGTATTGAAAACAATGAATGACTCACGCACTCGCTCTCCAATTACTGCCACTTAGCTTTACGTACGTGCCTCGGGTACAGCCTTAGAAATACATGTAAAACAAGCCGTCGAGCCGCAAACAGGAATCAGCTATTCTAGCTTGTGTTTTGGCGGCTAAAAATAGAAATCAGCTCGCGCTAAACGCTGCTGCGGTGCGGCTTTGGTTTTACTGTCTATGCCTTGCCGCAAACCGCAAACGGCGCGAGTATCGTTTTTGCTTGAGAGCTTACCTTTCTCCTCTGGGCTTGGAAGGCCTGTTTCGCGCAATTTTTTCGCGCAAATCCTGTCGCTGAACTACTGGAGTCTGAGTTCTCTTCATTATCCCAACTGATTGCTCATAATCAATTGCGTGTCCAGCAACTGCGCGTCTATCGCTGTCTCTTTGCGGTTACTCTCCTCCGCACCGCCATGATCCCGTCTGTGCCCTTTGTAAGTACACTTTGCCGCCGCTGTGTCGGGCAATGAGCGCTGTCGCTGTGCGTTAAAGCGCCGCGTCTCACATGAGTGATTCACATAATTAGGGATTATCGGAAAGTCATGCGTGGCATTCGTGATTGCATGATTTGTACCCGTGCATATATATATATATGTACGGCTGTGTTGCAAGCGCCAGCCGCCAATGTGCCACATGACGATTACAGGGCCGCATACAAGCATATCCACACTTCGAAGTATGTAATTATGTGTTTGTGTATGAGTGTGTGTGTGTACTTCATCAACATGACCACACAGTGAGTAACTTCCACAAGCATGGCAGCAATGTAAAAATATAATTGATTCAGATGCCCTACATAGGTATAAAAAGTAAATAAATGGAAATTCGAAGAAGGGAGTCTGAGGAGCTTGCAGTGCCCTTAAATGTTTAGCCGTCACCGGCGAACAGAAATTTTCTCGCTCATCGGATTATGTTTATAACTTTTTTCATTTAACAATCCTACCATTTATCCCGTAAACCAACGCAGTCTATATTGGAAGCACTTGTAGAGTCAGACAAACTTCAACGGTACTAAAATGGTCTAAGAACAAGATTTTTTATTAGGTAGGTAGGTGTAAGTCTAGGTCCTATGTAAGTCTTTAAGGAGGTCTTGGCATTGTGAAACCACAGTGACTAAAACTCCAACACTCCATTATGTTCTCTCTGAACCACCCAGTGCTGCTGATGTGTTTCATCAGTACAGAAAATTAAATTTTTGCTATATTCGAGACATCTTCAAGAAACCCTCGCCCAATACCATAGTTGCGTTTATTTTCCTATACAAAGCCTTGCATTCGCATAGACAATGTTCTGTAGTCTCTTCTTCTTCTACGTACTGACAGTTTCTACAATAGTCATTGTTTGATTTTGCCATTCTGCTGGCATGTCTGTCAAGTGAACAGTGACTTGCAGTTTGCCTGCTTGTTTGAGCAAGTGAGGTATTGATTCCAACGACACTCAGATATATCTATAACACGTTTGTTGATTAAATATCCACAAGTAGCTAGAGGCATATACATTCTCTCTTTGGTGCTTGCTTTAGCTAGTTCATTTACTTAACAGTTACTAGCGATATCACTAAGTCTCAGAAACTATTGCAGGTTTGTCGTGTAATAAGATGAAACCCTAAGAGACCTTAGTGATTTCAAAGCCGCTTGATAACTGTAAACATATATTTCTCAGACCAAGTAGGCTTTTCTTTAATTGCTGTGCATTGCGCTTGGTAGACACTGCAGTGGTCTGGCAGTCGGAAGCCATTTCTGGTATCTAACTTTGCTGCAAAGACATATCTTGCCACTCGTTTAATTTTGTATTACTCATGTATTGTATTTTCTTTAACTTTAATTTGCCTTAACATTTTACTCCATATCAAGTTTGTGGATGATCCGTTTTTGAAACCTCCTAGATCTGTGTTACATTTTGATCTACAATATTTAAGAAATATATATGTCAACACTCATTCTGATTTGTCTAACAAATTTCATTCTTGGCCCACCTCATTTGAATACCGCCAGCTCCCTAAATGTTGTCTTGTCAAATTTTAGTAAAATCTCAACTTTTCAGCTTATTTTATGAGCTATTTTCTCCTGATGTGTTAAAAATGTGTGACAGCAATGAAAAGCGGAAGAATATTCAATCAACCGGTGCAAACCAAATCAAATTGAGGAAATGCCAAAAAAAAAGAATGAAACAGAAAGGAATACACGAAAAATGCTGGTGAAGTGAAAAGGCTGGCAGCGGTTGCGGATGTTTGAAATGCGCGTACGTAATTTCCGCATTTCAAACTTAACAATTTTTGGAATTTCTTGCATGCGAATGCGAATGGAATTTTCCATTTCAAGCGTCAAACTTCAACAAAAACCCAAATGTGGCAGTGTGGCGAGACGTTGTAGGCATGGAAAAGGAAAGGTGTTTTATATGGGATATTCATGCAGACACCGACTGACACACAACTGAACATACACACATGCACACATATGCCAACGATAGTAGGAACACCTTTTCAACCCTCCGATGTTGTGTGTGTGTGTGGAAACAGCAGTGCATACGAGAGTGACTGCGGCGTAAGCAATCCACCAACCGACCGCCAGAACGTCCGTCAGTCAGACCAATAACAAACTGACTGACAGTTAAATGAGTGAAAAATGTTAGAATGAGAGGCTTTCACTGTTGCGACTGCTGACTGCCGACTGTTGACTGTCGAGTGCGCTGCACGCACGGTTGAACGCTTCTCGGTTGCATGAACCGGCCAGCATGGACGCAAATAAACGGCGACGTGCCGCTCGAAATATTTGCTTGTTGCTATGCAGCACATTTTCAGGCGGCCAAGCAGTATTGCAACCACCACCCAACACAAATACTCAAATCACACACACACACATACAGAGAGATACGTTCGCTGTACTGTGATTGCTGCTGTTGAGAAGGCTCACTGCGTCCAATAGCTTTATCTGCGTATTTGTGTACGTGCAACATTTTGTGGCAATGCTGATTCAAATGCGTAATACACCTCAACACAACAACGCAATATCACCGACAATTTCAGTGAGCAACTTTGCTAGTTGTTTGTATACCACATATACACTTGTATGTGTGCGCATATGCGTGTTAGTGTGATCGTATTGCGTCTGTTGCCAACTGAGTTTACGCAATTTGACGCTGCTAACCACTAATGGTGGTCGTTGCTGCCTCGAAATTGTGTGCTGATAATGACGGCAAAGAGGGTGGTTAATGGCGCTGCTCGGTGCGGATGTGGTGTCGGTACTGCTATCTAGTTTTCTGTTGGGGAGTGGGAGTGTTATGAGATAACTCATTTTCGCTTTGGCGCATCCAAATTGAAAATATGCGGGATTTCACCTATAAGGGGGGGTGGTTTTTAATTTAAAGCAACAATTCGAAAGATTTTCGTTAAACACGGCTGTTTATCATTACAGTGAAATATAGCAGTTAATCTGGCATTTAGTGAAGAAACTGCATGTATATTATTCAACATGTGTTATTTTATTGCCGCAACCCTCATTTCAAAATATAGACGACGCGAACTTTAAGTCCATTTTGTTGACACTCCAAATAGTAGTTGATAGCGGACGATTATTTTTCAGCCGAATAGTTTGGTTCCAATGAATTCTTTCGTTGTAGAATCTCAAGATCTTTTTAAGATGTGAGTAGATTGACTCGCTGGAAAAACAACATTTTCAATGAAAGCAATTTCGGCTCTTCGGCATCTAAATTTTGGCTTCTGTACCTCTACTCAGTTTTTATTTTTGCTTTCAGCATTAAGTTATCTAATATTTATACCTTGAACAGGTTATATTAAGTTGGCCACGATGTTTGTAACATCCAAAAGGAAACGACGGAAACTCTATAAAATATACATAAAACAAGAAAAAACGTTAACTTCAATTACCTCGAATCTATAATATCCTTCACAAATACAAATGATTTGTTACAAATACTTGATTCTGATAGTTTAGCTTATATGACAGCTATATGCCATTGTGTTCCGATCTGAATAATTTCTTTGCGTATATATAAACGTGCGTGTATATTAACTCAGCTCGTCTCGCTGACGCTGATTTGTCGGAACCGCCGATATCGGATCACCATTGCCACACCAATGAACTTTCAAAACTAATTTCTTGTATAAAAAACGTTTTGATTTGACAAGATATTGTCACGAAATTTGGCATGGATTGTTTTCCAAAGCAGCGCTATTATATTCAAGGATTTTTTTTTCAGATCGAACTACCATAGCATATAGCTGTCATACAAACTGAACGTTCAAAATCAAGTGCTAGTATGAAAAACTCTTTTATTTGACGATATCTCACAGCGAAATTTAGCATGAAGTTGTGTCAAAGATTTCGCTATAATCTTCGATCCAGATCGGTTCACTATATCAGATGCTGCCATACAAATTAAGGTATCAAAATTAAGTTCTTAACCGGAAACTTCTTTTTTGTGAACGGTACTCTAGCTTCGGTGCAGCAGATGTTAACGTTTTTTCTTGTTTTCTCCTCAGAGGAATATATATTATTTATATTTTAGTAGAAATTACTATAATGACTTTCCGCGTTGATCTACATAGGATATTTTGTTTGGTACATCCGATTGTCCATCTTTAGTATTTACTTAGCAACAGATTATGCAAAAATTACGCGATTCTTGTTTAATTTATCGTCATTCTCGTTGCCTTATATTATTCTGGGGGCAGGAACTCAGTTTAGAGAGAATTCGCTTTTGGTGGCAATTTCCTAATATATTTTCGTTGGTGAAGAGCATACGTTTCCTGCCTTTCAACACTGGTTATTATGAAAAAGAGATGGGAAAGTGGCTTCAAAGGTCATAAAAAGGCGTAACTTCTTCATTGCTGTAGTATGAGAGGATCTTTTGCGTTAACGATAAGGAGCGGAGTGAATGCGAGCATCAATATTTTTTGAGAAAGATTTGTTATAAAACATGTAGCAAGTCGTCTTTACTGGACCGTTGGACGCTGTGCTCATTCATTATATACATCTCTAAACTTTATTGTAATTTCTAAGTGGATCTAACTTATTGGAAATTTACTTTAGAAATATTTCGAATATTTTTTGAAATAGTTGTGCGCATATTTTCTAAAAAATTAGTTGTTTTGAAGCTGCGCAAATGCAAAGTACGCCAAGGTGCATATTTTTTGAGATGTGATAAGTATAATAATTTTATACTATGCATTCCACCAAAATTTTCTATGCCTTTCGACAGTTTCAACAAGCTCGAATGCCTTTTTAATGAGCTGTCTACTGAAGGCAATTTTTTGGCTTTTGATTGCCTTAAGCCCCAACAATTTTGTTTATGATTATTAGTTTGAGATACCGGCAAGCAATTATACACCAATATTAGCGCTCACACACATACACGAATGTTATATACATACACATAAATATATATGTGAAGATATACATGAATGTGCCACCAGAAAGAAAAGGAAAAAGTGAAAAAAAAAAAAATTAAACAAACATTTATAGTCGCTGCAGTGCTTATGCTATCTGCCTGCCATCTACACAACTACTTTTATGTATGCACATGTGCCTGTGTATGTTTGTGCGTGCGTTTGGGCGTGTGCATTAAATCAGTGCCGTTGTTGCCTGCATTGACTAATTATATATCAAATGAAAGACTCATATACACACAATTGCATTGACATATGCATACACTTAAGGTGCTCATGCATACACATAAACGTATCCAGCTACTTATATATACATATGTGGGTATATCATTAAATGCGTGGCAATAAATTCGTGCTACACACGCATCCTTGCATACGCTTGCCGGCATCCATCAGCTACTCCAACATGAAATTAAAATTTTTTAAATGCGCTCTTGTTGTTTTTGTGCGTGTAGCCAAAAAAGTGCTTGTTTTCCCTTTTAATTTCGGTATTTGTTGTTGTTGCTGCTGCTGTTATGTTTTTTTTTTACTTCTCTTATTTGTAAATTTATGAGCCTTGAAAATCGCATAAAAATTGTTATTAGCGCTCGGATCTCGGCACTCGTATGGACCTTGAATATCAGCCTCTGTGTTATTTAGTGTTTTCTTGTATCTTTAAATTAGTTGCTCCTGCCGTTGCTGTTGTTGTTGTGCTTGTTTCAGCGCATCGTTGGGTTATAAAATCCTAAATTAGAATTTCTTGTCGCATACAAATGCACTTTTGGTTACGATTGAGGCTGCAATTTGTGTTGAAAAAAACCTGTTCTTTCGAAAATCACGCGGCTGTTGCTATGCCTGGATCTGTCTATGTTTATGTACATATGTAAATCCATTTAAACATAAATATATATTTATATGCCGCTTTGTGTATCACGCCTGTAGTTTTATAGTTCCCATAAATAATTGTATGTTACTTTAATGCCGATGGAACTTCACTCTGCGCCGCCATTATTAGTTGGGTAATGTTCACGTATTTATGCTGCAAGTTTTGAAATGTGTACGCAAGTTTCTGTGCGTTGAAAGAAAGACAATAAAGATTGTGCTATATATTTCAATAAAAATAGCTCGGATTTTGTTGTAATTCATACGAAGCGAAACGAATTGGACATTTCTCATGTACATATATTTTATTGCCGCAACTTCTTCGAAACTTTCGCTGCAGTGATTCAACGCCGTTGCCGATGCTGCGATCTTTTTTTAGTGCAGCGCCTCATACACGTGCCGATAATGGCTTTGGTAACCTAGTTTCTGCTTACCTTTAGCTGTGTAAAAAAAATATAGCAAATCTTTTCAAAATGTTTTCGTCCAATAATGACCTGAGGCTGCCGCTGTGATGAAAGCAATAAATTTTTGAAAAAAAAATCTGTTTTAATATGAATCAAACGAGCGGTAACTATCATAACAAGGCCCAATTTGTATAGCAAAATACGCTGGATTAACGCTAAACGCTTAGAAACTAGCTTAATGAAAAGTCTCTTAGTTAGTCGCACATTTTTGTGCGCAGCGATCAGTTTATCAACCCTAGTAATTCCGTTCTTATGTCAGTATTTTATGAGTATTTTTGCAGTGACGACAAATACACACTTGGCCTTTAAGACCGCTGCTGAAAAGCAGTTGCGCCTGCAATGAACACTCGTCGAAAAAGTCAAGTTTATTAAAATGCAAAAGACGCTTTACTGTCAGCAGCCAGAGCCGCTCCAAGCGTTCAATTGAAACTTTATTAAAGCATTAATTTTCTTTCTCACTGCTTCCGCTGGCACATTTTATTAATTGTAAATTTTGCCGCGCTGCGTATGCCGCCATATGTGGTGCAGCATCGCGTCCGAGCCCTTGACTGCGAAAGCCGTAAAAAGGAGACAACAGCCAAAGCAGAAGAGGAAAATTAAAAGTTGTTTTTATAACAAAAATGCAGTGAAATTGTGCTGCAGCATGTTGCTACTGCACTGCACGGCAACACGCTGCCTACCCACTGCAAGCGCCCACACACACTCACGCACGGACTGTAGCTGCCAGCTCCGTGCGCTGGTCTCGCGTGCAACACTCTTCATGCACTTAACCGTTTAATGGCAACATTTATAATTACAGGAGGCGCAGCAACAAGCAGCCTAGCAACAACAACACAATTATGAATAATTATAACAACAAAAACAACGGCAACAAGCACCTATTTATGATAAATTTTTATGCGTGCGACCCATCATTTGCTGCGTTGCCTCATAAAAATCACCATAAAAACGTGCTACACAGCACCAAGTGCGGCAGCAACAGCAGCACACACACATATGCATATACGCAGCGTGGTATGCGTGGCAGAATAAAGAAGTAATAAAAAGCAAAAGGATGCAAAAAAATCACTTAACGTTCGTAACTGCACTTGCTGGAGCTGGCAGGCAGCAGTTTGCAAGGCGAGGAAAAGGCGAAATAAAAAATGAAAATAAAAAAACATAAAATAATCAACAAATTAATTAATGTCACGTCTAAGTAATGAAAGTCTAGAGAATTATTGCATTGCGGGCATGCGTTGAAAGTTTGGTTTGGAAATTGAAAGCATGCATAAAAACAACAGAAAAAAACACAGCGAAAACACTTGAACCACACGCTCTCCGACTTTCTCCCTTTGCGCTGCATGGTGGGAGTTTTGGAGCATTTTATTGTTGGCAATTAATTATCGACAGTAAGCTGTAAATTTATAGGTTACTGCCTGAATAGCGCTGCCCCGCACTTGGCAAGCGCCATCCAGCACCAGTAGCTTAGTGCTTTAACACCTGCGGCTTTGGGCAGTGCTAAGTCTCCTAATACCATTGCCTAAAATTACTACTTAATTCGGTAACCCAATAAAAACGATCGTTTTACTCATATAAATACTCTCACTTACACTCAAGCAAGTACTAAAATGCTAGAATATATTACTAAATATAAAATAAGCTGACATTTATAGAGCTTTATGAAGCAGTTAAATACAAGCAAGCTAACGAAAGCGATATTATATGAGCTCTTAAGCTTCTTAAAGAGCATGACAATGAGATTTTGTCACCGTTGTCAGAACCGAACATCGTAAAACAAGCTTTCGTTCGAGCACTAAAATATTGCTTGACAAATTACTAATAACAACAGAACTTCAGCTATCAATAGCTTACCATAATTATAAGCCTGGTAGGCTTTATACAGGCGTATTTACTAGTTTAATTCGAAATGTGAGATATTAGGTGTAGTAAAAAGAAATCCATTAATTTTAAACATCGATTACGATTGTTCAGTACCTAAACAATGCACAAAAAACCGTTTGGAACCATTTTGAGATTAAGGCTAATTACGAAAAGTAATAATAAAAGCATTCAATTTCATGCAAAAATAATGGATTTTTTTTATTACACTTAATATTATCAGACTTTAATCATACGGATGTTTAACGTAAGTTTGTCTGTACTGGATTATAATAGGCGCACTTAAAATCATACTGAATATTAAAAAGGCTTTCAAACATATTTTCAACACATTTGTTACAAATGACAGATCTATACAAAACTTTCGCGATTATTACTGGAAGTTAGTGTTGTAAAACTTAAAATAATTTGCC
The DNA here is from genome assembly GCF_042242935.1 of Bactrocera oleae. Lineage (NCBI taxonomy): Eukaryota > Metazoa > Arthropoda > Insecta > Diptera > Tephritidae > Bactrocera > Bactrocera oleae. The sequence continues at coordinate 11,931,014 of NC_091540.1, read as the reverse complement.
AATAATAAAAAAAAAAAAAATCAGTGGTTTTACTTTCCAGCAAGTGTTCAACATTGTTCCAACATATTCTGACTATTTGTTGCCTTCAAGCACAGAGCTGACATCTTAGCAAACGGTTTTTAGCAGACCAATATGGCTTTAGATATAAGCAAAAAGCATACAGTTAACTGTTCGCATGAAATATTTTGTAGTGGCAAATCTTTTAGTTAAGAGCATAATCGGAACTTTCTGTACTTATCAATAGTCATTGCGGTCCTGATTCATCTAAACAGTAATCTTATGTTGAGAACTAACCCAATACACTTAAACATATTTTATTTCTTAAAAATAAACCTAACACATAAACACGCTCGAAACGCTCAAAAAGATGACAAATATGTATATATAGAAGAGAATATCAAAAAAATGATTTTCTAAGACTTCATCACAACGTCTTAAAGGATTAGAATTGGCTTTGTACCATTACACTTGCAATGCAAAGTGCTAAGAAGCAGCTTATTAAAGGTAAATACTTATATGCAGGAGTGGTGAAAAAAGGAGAAACCCAGCAGCTGCAAAATTTTCACTTTCATATGTCAGAAGCACGAAATATCAAAGAATGTAAAGCCAGTGTACAGTTACGAGAAGGCGAAAGGATAACAGATGAAACGTGTGTGTGTGTGTGTGTAATATTTGCCTTTAAGGAGTAAGAGCGGGATAAGCTGGCATATATACAGTTATATATACACGTTTTTGACTTGCACAACTGAGCAATTCGGTTTATTTCCTATTTTTCACAGATGTCCTGTAACTCATATAAGTGTAGTATTAAGCGTATATTTTGCATGGAAAAGTGTTTGAAAGTGATGAAATGGGCATGGAAAGCTTGAATAAATAGCAGTAGCAGAAAAGTGGCAAATAAATGCTATTTAGGAGGCCAAATGAAAGTTGAAAGTGTTTCAATATGAAAGTCAAGTAAAGCTTGAGCGCGATTAACTGAACGGCTATTGGTTTCGAAATAGTTTGATGCGTAATACATATATGGTTTAAATGTGGTAGTGCATATTTTTGCTTATAACCAAATATTTGGCAGCAGCTTTCGAGCTGAGTATTTATACAATGGCAACATTTTTTATTTGCACTAGAGCATGAAAGTGCTACAAAAGTCGCCTAAGCGCGTATTATCCCAACATTTTCAGCAACTCTACATTATAGCAAGGTCACAATTACTGTACTTCTCTAAAACTAGAAAAAAAACATTATAATAATAATTCGAAAATGGGCACAAACTTTAGATTTCTAAGAGCTACTCAAAAGTAATATATTTTACAAGTAGCAAAATGCTCCTACAACCAATTGATGGCCCGTAAATTTTCTCACGCTTCAACAAATAAAAACGGAATTATGGAAAAGAGGAAAAATTAATTTGAAACTTTATGCGGCCACAATAGAAAGCGAAAGCAGTCAAAATGCACGGGGTGAAGAAATCATGATAGAAATGGAGGGTCTGCTCACTGGCGCCTGGGCATATCAACTATGTAAGGGGGTCACAAAAACATCGCGCCTGCAGCGTTCATTTTGTAACTGTAGTTAAAGCGGGAATTTGCGCCCTTTTGTTGCCACACATTGCCACAATTGCAGCGTCAGCACAAAATACAAAATTATTTAAAAAAAAATGTAGGCAAACCAGTGAAGAAAGTTGAAAAAAAATAATAATAATAATACCAAAAATACTAGTAACTTAAACAAGTGTGCAAAGACGACAAAAAAGGCGAAATAATTTAATTACGAAATTGCTGGCGGGTGGCAAATTGCCAAAATTTTACTTCCTGCTGGCTTTATTCATGCTTGTGTTATTACCATTGTTGTTGGAGTTGAAGCCTTTTCATATTAAGTAAGTAAGCGACGTGAGTTCTTTTCACGCATACTAGACATTACACACACACATGCGCATATATACTTATGATGTATGTATATATAGTTATAAGTGTGCGTTTCTAACCTCACATTCTTGGCAGAGTTTATAAGTCTTCATAGCTGTTTGTTGTTGTGTAACCATTACTCGTAACATGCTGCGGATATTAGATCTGAGCAAAACTCATGCCATTCTGATTCAATATGCCCTCCTTTTCCTGGTTTCTAAGTGGAATAATTTGCTTTTTTAAATTCTGTTAATAGCCCAGCAGCAGTGTTGCCAAGTTACTATATTGCTTAGTTAAACTAAAAATTGTTTTGTTAAGAAAAGTGTCTACCGCTTAAAAATATGCTCAGATTTTTAATTTCACTTTCTTTTCAGTGAGCCAAAGTAAGCTTGAGAGTTTTAAAGGCGCTTGAGACATTTAAAGCCGACTGAATATTTTATTTCCTGTTAAAATTAATAATAAGCCAAATTGTGCTATGCTACTTGCTACAAACGACTATTGAATTCTACCAACCAAATAGTCAAAAAGGCGCGACTTTGTGCTGTCTGATCTAGCCTTCATACCCCCGTAGCCTACCTTGTGACTTTTGATCTTACTGCAACCGGATCTTACAGGGAAGACTCTGTACGAGTCACGATTCCAAATATGTTGCTTTCCAGATTTCCCTGTTCGAGCCATGTTTTCAAATATGTCGCTTTTCTTTTACCAATTCAATAAACTTTGCTGGTTACGGCCGTAGGGCGAACTCAACACAAACATGGACTTCATTTCACTACCATTTGGCAATAACAATTTTTATAGTATCTTGAAATTGCGGAAAATTCTGAGTAAAATATTATTGCTTTGGCAACTCTGTCCGACTCCGCCAGACACAGCATGTTGCGGTTTATTATAATAAATATTCGTTTCCCCAAACACTAATACGCTCATCATACCCCAAAATGAGCCATAATTAGAAAAGGTCACCTGAAACTAATGTTGAGTAAAAATGTGGAAAATGGAAAAATTACGCTGCATGACGTAAACGACCTACGCCGGCACACAGCTCTTCACTCTCACTTTGCTTACCTCTCTTATTTCTTTCAATGTCGACATGAGTTTGCTCTACGTCTAATACAAGTTACGAATGCCGGAGTAGCGTGCGGTGAACGCAGGCATACTTAGTAAAAATTGAGACCTTTAGCCAAGTCTGTCACATAATATAGGACAATAATTTCTAACTCGGGTAATTAAATACAAAATTAACATTTTTTCGACCCAATTATTTGGCCGGCAGTCTGTTATTATTATATAGCTCGCCGGTTCTTGTACTACGCTACGGGCCATTTAATGCCACGAATGACCTTTGATTGTGACAACAATGTCTGAATATGAGTCTGTTAATTTCAGCATGCTTGTTTTTTTTGTGTGTCGCAATTTTTTTTTCTTTTCTTTGTAGAATTGTTTGTAAGTGCCGCTGCATGAATGAACAAGTACATTAAATGGCTGGAACTAAGTGCCGGTGCAATATTTTTGGTTTGAGTGGTATTTTTACTTCATTTTTATTTTTTTTTTTTGTGTAAGCGTTTCAAGGTTAGTTACAGCGCATTGGATGCTTTCTGCTCTTTCCTGTGAAAGCAAATGTGGGTTACTGCCAGACTAATTTCTGTGCTCAAACAACATTATTTTCAATGCTAGTGAACACTCGAGGTGGCGAAAATTGTAAACATGTTTATTCAAAGACTTAGTGGTGTGTTTAAGCGGACCCTATCGTTAAGGATCTTATATCTTGACATTGAGTGTAAAGTAGAGTTTATAGAGTCTCCTAAAAATAGTTTCAAATTTGTTAAAGATGCAAGAAACCAGTCTGTGTTTTAATTGAACTAAAGCTTTGGTTTTGGTAAGCTTTCGTGAACTTTTATAGATCGCATCTAGAGCTTTTGGCAGAAGAGCTATTAAACATGCTTCCCCTTGTAAAACCAGTCAAATGCTTCAAGCAGTCACCGACATTCCTCTCTTCCGTACTTACCGTCCGTATCATACCAAATATGTCAAATATTATGTACGTAGTTGCAACGCAGAAATCAGTTGTTCTCATTGTTTGCATTTCACCACTGTTGCCATTGTTCTATTTGTATAGAAGATTTTTCACACATTTTGTTTTTTAGTTATAATTTTTCATAATTTAAAAGCTCAAAACTAAAATCTAACTATTAACAAGCAAGGAAGGGCTAAGTTCGGATGTAACCGAACATTTTATACTCCCGCAAAGTCAAATGGTATACTCGTTTTAGATTTCTTTGTGGATCTTGCCGCCTTGTTCTATGTTGACCGATATTTTCGGTAAAAAGTCAGCTATAGGCACTGGGGTCAACATATTAATTACCTAGGGGCTTGAACAGTTTTGACTCGATTTAGACAATTTTTGCTCACAAGGTGGCATACTTCAAACGCATTATTCACGCAAAGTTTTACCCCCATAAACTCATTGTTACCTGATTTGCATAGTGGAAAGTGAAAGAATCAGATGGAATTGAAAAAGGTGTTATATGGGAAATAGGCGTGGTTGTAGTCCGATTTCGCCCATTTTCGCACTATGACATAGAAACATGAAAAGAACGTTACGCACCGAATTTGGTTGAAATCGGTTAAGCAGATCTCAAGATATGGGTTTTCACCTAAAAGTGGGCTGTGCCACGCCCACTGTCTAATTTTGAACGCGATTCCTATAAGGTCATCTTATACCATCTCAGAGATAAAATTTAATGTCTCTGGCCTGTTTAGTGCTTGATTTATCGCGCTTTTAGTAGTTTTTAACAGTACCGTTATATGGGGAGTGGGCGGAGTTGCCACCCGATTTCAACTATTTTCACACCGTCAATAGAAGTGCTAAAAACATTTGCTTCCAGTGAATTTTGTTATTATAGCATTAGCGGAGATATGCACATTAAACCTATTAGAGGCGGGACCACGCCCACTTTTTTAAAAAAAATTTTAACTGCAGATGCCCCTCCCTAATGTGATCCTGTGTACCAAATAACAGTCTTGTATCTTATTGCGGAGCTTAGTTATGGAAAGTTATTTGTTTTTGATTAATGGCGTTTTGTGGGCGTGGCAGTGGTCCGATTACGCCCATCTGCAATACCAACCGTCTCACGGCACCATGAAACATGTCTACCAAGTTTCATAAAGATATCTCAATTTTTACTCAAGTTAGAGCTTGCACGGATGGACGGACAGACGGACGGACGGACGGACAGACAGTCACCCGGATTTCAACTCGTCTCTTCATCCTGATCATTTATATATATATAACCCTATATCTAACTCGATTAATTTTAGGTGATACAAACAACCGTTAGGTGAACAAAACTATTATACTCTGTAGCAACAGGTTGCGAGAGTATAAAAATAGTCTATCTATTTATAAATAAGTGTATTCGACTGTGATTTTGAGTTATTTTAAATTATTTAAATATATTCAAGTTAATTTTTTATTTACTATACAAAATATCGATATTGACAACCATACGTTGCAAGAGACTACTTTCTCACACTCAGCTCACTCGTTTACTACCGTACGGTCTGTAAAAGCACACGGTAGAAGCCGTGGTGAGTGTGCCTTTACATCGGCTCTCATAAGATAGGCGTATCAGCTGATTCGGTGCACGGTTTTGCGTTGGTGACTGTTTGAAGCATAAGTTGATTTCTCTACTCTTATTTCTAACACAATACGAACTAGGAACACATTAAAACTGAACTATAGAAGGTTTTTTTAAGCTGGCACGAAACTTGAATAAAAGTCTTTTATGCTACATAGTCGAAGTGCAGCCAAACAAATCTATTTAAACTCATCGGCTTGTTATTGTATTCAGATATGTTTGTATGGATGTGATGATATATTTGTACAATATAGACTTATATATAGTCCATATATAAGTTAATGCAATTTAGAATACATATGTATGTACTTATGTCAAAGCTTGTTTGTATTAAATTGAAGCATTGGCATAGGCAATGTTGTTCTTCTCACTCAAACATGTCACTTTCAATCAGCTGTCAAATGGAAATGTCAAAATATCAAACCGAAAAAACGCATGGCGGCGCAATGTCGGTTGAAAATATATAGACTATACATGCGCACACCTACACACACACAATATTATACAAACATATACAAATCATATTTCACTTAGCAAGAAGAAGAGCGTAGAAAAGTGTTTATATGCGAACATGGGTGTGTATATGTTTTGTTGTGTATATTTGTATGTGTGTTGAGTTTACGCAAACAATAACAAAATGAGTGATCGAGAGGAAAAAATATTTATCGAGACTAAACAAATATTAGAATAACATAACAAACAGCAACAACAACAACTACTAGCAACCTATATGCATACATATAAACATATACATATCACTTTTGGTTATGAAGCGGCGAAAGCAAATGCAAAGACAACAACAACAGCAAACATTATACAACATTATGGCTCGGGCAAGCGCTGCACTGACGTGACACTCGAAAATTTACAGCAAAAGTGAAGGCAACGAACAATTACGAAAATAGTACAATAACAACAGCAACGATAACAACAACAGCGATCGGCATCAACAACGACAATAATAATAACGATAATGCAATACACTTTAACAGCGAGAGAAAAAAAAACGACAGAAAACAATAAACACTAAATGGCATACATTAGAGAAATTGCCTATGAATTCGGCTATGCCATGCCATGCTATGCTACGTTAAGTCGCGCACTTGTTTGTTGAACTCACGCGCTGACGCGCTGACGCGCTGCCTGTCTGACGGCTAGTTGTTGTGCTTTTGACTTGATTGTGGCAATTGTTGTTGCAGAACGCAGTGTCTGCCTGCAGACCAATCAATCAACTAGTCAGCTCAATCGATAAAAATAACAAAAAAAAAAGCGCTGTATACATATACCTACAACTGCAACTAGGTATGTGTCTGCTACGTATGCTTGTGAGTAAAAGTGTAAAAACGAAAAAGGTTAAAAGCAGCAAGAAAAGTTTCAAACAGCAACGAAAAGGGTATAGTGTTAACAACAACAATGCAGCGTTTTAGCGAGTAACTGCATTTGCTTAGTGCAACATAATCGACAAAATGGTAGGCTGGTAAAGGGCTAACAGAGTCTAATCGAAAATTGTCGATTGGTTGGGGTGTCACAAGTTCAGCGCTAACAAAATGCCCAGACAAATATATAGGTATGTATATATATATGTATTTACACTTTGGAAACTGTTGTTTGATTTTTGGAGCTACTGTCAATATCGCTATAAAAAACTAAACCTTTCACTACTTAAATGGAAGATTAAATAAATTTAAAAATATATTTTTGAGGCATAGCTTGCCATTTTACAAACACTGATCTTCACAAATCGCTCGACGCAGATAAAAAACTTGGTTGCAATACTTCAAGCCAAAGCGCTACTCTGTCTCCAATCATTTCCAAAGAGCATTTGTTGTAGATAGTTAGTTTCTAATCAAGTGATTTTTTTGTTGCTCAATTTGCATACGCGTGGCTTAAGAGCGATCGCTTACCATCAGATGTTCCTTATAAGTTTAGCTTTTCCATAACAGATCTCTATTCAGGAACTTGACAACGCTTAGTTTTATACTGAAGCAATAAGTATCTTCAGTACTTTGCGAGGTAATCATTTAGTAAGACAATATAGTTTGAGATATTAATGAATAAGAACATTCGACATAAAAAAGACCATATCTCGTGACATTATCTCTAATTACTGATGTTACACCAAAGTTATTCTGTTCTGCAATTGTCTGTTCAGATAATGTCGTGGTAAGGGTCTTTCGTGTTGTTGTCGCGTCCGAAGCCATTTCAGAAACACTTTTATTAGCTACTACTAAGATTGATTGTTAAGAACAAATGTTAAATTGATCGGGCACACTGAGCAGATACATATAAGGAGGATATAAGCAATATTTCGTAGCCACGTTTATCACAACTAGTTGTTCGGGCAGAATTTGACATGAAACAGAACATCAATATAAAAAATTCGTTTCTTTGTTTGTTTCTGGATTTTCGATTTCGATCTATAACATAAATGACCATAACTCACCATACGTCTTGGAAATTCCTGTACCGTTTCCGAGACAATACGATTCGGGTATCTTAAATTGAGACATACTAACATATATTCAGTCTATTAAGTTCAAATTGGCCTCAATAATGTTTTGGAATGTTTTCTGTCGCTGCAACAACAACAACAACCCGACTGATCTTTTACACCAAAATTAGGGCGAGATATCTTTCCCTAGCCCTTCAAGACTAGCAGTATTCACCTGCCCCATTCCAATGCACATTAAACTCGCTAAAAAAAAGCAACAAAAACTCGTTACAAAGCAATTCAATTTCGTACGTTCAGTGCAAAACTATTACCAGTTCTCGCCTCCGACAGTTGCCGTTTCTGGCGTACATAGTCGGCCTGTGGGTCGGGTGTGTGTGTGTGTGCAACGTTATGTGGCTGGCAGCCGGCTATACAGGCAATGTGCCACACTGCACTTTACGGCATGCGTATTTAGTGCAAAAAGTAATAGACAATCCCTACAACCGCAACAAGAACAAGAGAAGACAGCGCAGCGATAAGAAAAACAGCGAAAACTCCAACAAACACGAATTGATTGCAGCTGACATTTGACGTTTGGACGGACTGAGTGGCGGGCAAGAAGGCAGGCACCATCGCAGTCACTTGCACCATAACAACGCCGTAATACTAACAATATAAGCGCGTTGTCGACATTTGTGGCATTGACGCTGTGTGATGTCGCACCCGCGCTACGGCAGTAATACACACACACACACACAGACAAATACGTAAACTATATATACTTAGATTTATTATATATTTATAAGCAGATAAATTTGGAATTACTGCGTCTTCTTTACTTTGGCAAACTGTTATTGTACAATATTTCTGCTGCACTGGCTGTCAATATTGGCACTGATGGCGGAAAGTGGCGTACCTGTAGGAACAGAGGAAGGTTTTTATGAAAGTTGATTGAGTAAGTTTTCTGAAATTTTTATAGACTGAAAGTTTTGAGGATTTTTGTGCGTAAAATATATGCATTACAAATTTATAATAGGGTTGAAAAAAATTTTTTTTTTGCTTAGCCTGAGGGTAAAACTTGTAGATTATAAAAAAAGAAATATTTTTAACATCTAGAGGCGACCCACTCACTTTTAAAGTAAATTTCGAGTTAAAACTTTTTTTGGACACAAAAAAAATTTTTTTTATATCACATAAAAATTTCCGAATTTGACGTTTTTTGACTCAAAATTTATTTTAACGCTTAACTAAAGCATGTTGTCGTTTAAGACTTTTTTGAAAACTCCAATAATGACCACAAAATATTTTTTTAAGTTGAAAACTTTTAATTGGCCAGAAAGAGGACTCTCCACAGCTTCTAGAACGCTTATCAAACATTTTTTACGAAATAAAAATTTGAACTCGAAATTTACTTTAAAAGTGTGTGGGCTGCGTGTAGATGTTAAAAATTTATTTATTTTCCCAAATTTTTTTTTTTTATAATCTACAATTCTAAAATTATTTTTTTTTCGCTCCACGCTCATGTAGAATGAATAAAAATTGAGCTTAGAAAATTAGTAAGCCTGCCTAACTAGTGTGTATATTTGGTACTTTAAACTGATGATTCGTATTGTAGCAAGATTAGATTTTGAAAAATATAAATATTATTTGCATAAAATCGTCTTGATCTGTTCCTACTGGCCCACTTTGCAGTACCATATATATGTGTGTATGCATATGTATGTATATCCGTCCATATTATAGATGCAATCATCAACATTTTGACGCCACGACAAAGTTGCACCGCTGCCAACGTACGTAGTGCCTCCATTGTATCTTTTTTTATATTTTATTTATTTATTTGTCAGCGTGTATGTGTGTGCGCGCACGTAAGGTGATTGTGCATTAAAAATAAAATCGCATATAACACGCACGCAACAAACTTACACACATAAAACATTTTGAAATCTAAAAGTCAAGCGATAACAACAACAACGATTGACATGAATATAAAGGCAATACAAAATTGGAAAATCGACTCAAGTGCGATGGTTTTTTGTTGCGCTCGGCGTAGGCGGTGGAGGCTGGTAAGCGGGTCGGCACAGTGGGACAAGGCTGAATAATTGTAAAGAAATACTAATAAATATGCAAGCTGTATTAAAGTTGAAGTACAATTTACTAACAAACTGACAGTCAACCGAAATTATTGTGGCTCGTGGATTCTGTGTAGGATTATAGGTGGTTGGCTTCTATACTAGTCCAAAGTTTTGTGAATCGTGGTTTCTGATTGGCACCTAACATTCGTTAACTGGCTTTGATATTAGAGCAGAGCTTTCTTGAACCAGCCGTACCTTTTTAAAATATTTTTTGAGCTTTTTCGAAAAATATGTTCCACTGCACGCGGGCGACCCTAGTACAAGCACAACTAACGTCAGGCACTTCAATTTTATGCGAGTGCGGTTGCATCGCTTTGACTAGCGTTCCATATTACCGCTCGGCCTACACGCAGCGAGCAAACAAAAGGCGAGGCACAGCGCTGGAACGGCAGCTGAGCACATGTGATCGCTTCATATGTCACAAATAAGGCAGCATTACCTACATACATACATACATATACGTTGTCAACTGTGCACTTGCAAACACACACATAGCTGCATAGCTGCATGTGCGGTTCCAATTGCTACCTTTGTGTGGGTGCTACTTGACTGTTGCTTTGTTGTAACATAGTTGTTGTTTTCATATATGTAATTGACTTGCTTTTCAATGTGTTGTTGTCTTTTCATTTATTTGGTGATTTCTACTGCATTTGTTGTTGTCTAAGTTTGTTGCATGTTCGGCTGCGTGTCATAGACATCAAAATTTATGTGTTATGCCACATTTGAATATAAAATAGCGACAACAACAACAACAAAACCAGTCTTCATGAGCCCGTAAATGAGATATACTCTTCATAACTTGCGTTGTTGTTGTTGTTAATATTTTTTTTAATGGTTTTGTTTTTGAGTTGCTAGCATATATTAAAAACGAAATATTTACGTTGAAACCGAAAAACATTTTAATGAGGCTCAAATCATATGCTGTGAATGCTGTGTTGGCACTTACTGCCTGCTGACTGGCAATGGCAGAGGGAGAGATGTGTATGCTTGTGTGTTTGTGTATGCGTGTATATCATCACTTTTTAACAAGAAATTATTTTCTGAATGCTACCTTAACATACACAAGGTATAAACATGGTGCTCTTGGTTAGATAAGATTAGGTCTCGGAGCTAAAGATTTTATATACAATAGTTGTATTTAGGATTGTAGTTATTATTAGGGTAGCGAATTTTTTATTTCAAAAATTTGGGCTTAAAAAATAAAAATTTAATTATAAAAATTATATTATTATTATTATCATATTATATATTATTATATCATATATTATATTATATATTATATTTTAATTATAAAAAATAAAAATTTAATTTTTGATCGCAGATGTTTGGGAATAAATATTTGGAATTAAAAAATTAAAATTTAATTTGATGTTTGATATTAAAATTTGAAAATATTATTTTTTGATTTAAATGAACGTGAACAATTTTAAATCTAAAACAAATTACTTTTTTAATTCCTAATTATATGCTTGAGACTAAAATTTTTATTTTCCATTCCGGTAGTTGCAATTAAATATTAATATATACAAATTAATTTATTTTTTAAAAATTGAAAAATTTAAATAAATTTACTTTTAAAAAATTAAAAAATATAAGTAAATTTTTAATCCGGTTTTGGAAGTAAACATTGTTTTTGTTTGTTAATCCGGTAAGATTAAATTTTTTTTTACTTTTTAATCCGGTTTTGGTATTCAACATTTTTTTTAGTTTTTAATCCCGTATTTGGAACAAAAAAATTTTTAATTCAAATATTAATTCAATTATTTTTTTAATGCATTGTTTGCAACCCTGCTGATAATATGCTTATGCGTACTTTCCTGCCTCTGCATGTACCGGACAATATTTGGAAAGCTTCTTAAGATGCACAGCTAGTGTGAAATTTTGAAAAAAAAATTTCCATATTTCGATAGCTTATATCTTAAAAAATAACGCACTAAAATTTTAATTCTGAAATAGTTTTTAAGTTACAGCCATTTAAAGGGTAGCCGCTCAGTTCAATAAGCAACATCAGTTTATCAAAACAGCGTTTTTCTAATTTGCTGAAGTGATAACTCGAAGACAAATGATACAGTCATCAATACATTTTTTCTAACCTAGAATATCTTATAGTTTAACGAGAATTTTTTATTTTTAGGTTTCGTCCACGGAGAAGGCCGGAATCACCGCAGCAGCGGAGGATCTTTTTTTAGCGCCGTCGAAGGTCTCGTATAACTCGAAAAGTTATTTTTTTATTTCAAAACTTAAACTGTATTTTTGAAACATGTATAAATACAATACCCTGAAAATTTCAAAATAATCGATACATTAGTTTTTTGATTAATTACTCTGCTATATGTATGCATACTTGTATGTATATATATATATAAATGAAATGCCCGCGAATCGGAGCAACGCAAATTTACGAGCATGAAAGGCGCCTTCAGGGAATAATTATAAGCGAACTTTGATTGACCTCGTTTTAGTGAAATAATGTCAGTTAAAAGAACGACAAAGACAACAGTATTGATTGCAAAGTAGTGAAAGGAAATACGATATTGACAACATAAACTATAGTCGCAATTGCGTTAACAACAGCTTTAACAATACTTAAAGTCAAATTTAGTAGAAACAGCAATTAAATTGCAATTGACGGTAGTTAGGTAAAAGTGCTGCCCCCTCGGGCGCAATTAGCGCTAGAAGCGCCATTTTGATACACTAGCATAAAAGCTTGTATCTTGATATCACGTTTCATTGTTGTATTCAAATCATTTGGGGCCCTCAATGAAACTACTTATCTTCGTTTTTTTGTTGAAAGACATTCGTGCTTTGGTAACTGATGGATTTCAAATGTTCGATGTCTGATTTGTGATAGAGCTGGGCACTCACAGAGAAAGTGCAAAATCGTTTTCTTGCTCCCTTCGTGTTCGCAGCTACGACAAGTGCCATTATAGGGCATACCAATTTTAAACGCATGTTCTCCAAATGACCAACGGCCTGGTAATTATTGTAGTGCCGCCGGGCTATCTGTGTAAATGGTCGTTTTCTGTATCCGCCCGTAGTTGTTCAGTAGAACTCCACAGTCTTCTCTATATCTAGTACTTCCGCTTGAAAGATGCTAGCTGAGCTTGGTAGACGTAAAGATGAAGAGATATCTAGATTCTCGGTATATACGCCTGTCCCTACATCGCAGTCCACCCCGTACCCTCGTACCCGTCGGTATAGATTGTAGTAGTAATCTCCTTGCCTACTAAACCGATGTTAACTATAGTATATAATTTTTACAGGTAAGGGTCTCCTCTGGCAGCTGGGTCACACTCGAATTATTCATGCGAAAAATTACAGTGTGTCTTTAAAATAATCGCGCTGATAAATTTCTGCTTTCATAAGCATACCCACACCGCCAACAGCCAGCGCCGCAATCTCTTTTGCGCGTATTTGTGGCAACACTTGCGCCCTGTCCTCTACTTGCTTCTGCGATGATGAATGATGATGCCTTTACGTGTGAGAATGTTCGTAAAATATTGCGAAGACCATTCATGTGTATGCATTAATAAACAAACGCAAATACAAGTATGTGTTGTTGTTGGCTGTGTTGCATAGTCAGAATTCGTATAAAATAATAATAATAATCACTTTGTCAAGGGTAATACATTATAATGGGGGCAACATAAAATTATATAAATTGTGGTTATTTGTTGTTATGGTGAAATAATTGGGTTTTTTTCGGCGTCAGCCGGGGGTAGCAAGCTAACTACAGGCTCTATTATTGTTGTAATGTGTCGTACGCATACTTGTTACCACAAATACACAGACACATGCGTTATTTTGATACAGAATTCATGCTTATTGTAGGCTTTGGCTGCGTTTTTACTGGTAGTGCTTGATATTGTTGTTCTTGTGGTTGTTGCTGTGGCGGTTGCCTGACTGTCGGCTATTCCGCTTGCGTTACAACAGGAAATTAAAACATCGATTATATTCATATATCCACAAATGCAAACATGACAGCTTGCAGAGCGAGCGCTGCTGTTGTGCCAACTCACACACACACATACATTTACCATTTATGGTAGGCGCACAGAGCGTAATATATTTGTGTGTGTATAACCAACTGTATAAATACATTTATTTACAGATGAATAGGTATTAGCTGAAAGACTAATTTTACGCAAGCACACATATGTATGTGTGTGTATTTGTTTGATTTTGTATGTTTGTGTATGTGCGCCGTATTGTATGTTTGATGGATATTAAGCTGATTGTTATTCGCTCGCACTTGCAAATAAATCAATTTTCAGCTTAATATACGATTCAGTTGCTGGCAGCATGCGAAGTCAGCGCTACTTGTCGTTTGCTATTGCAGTGAGTTGTTGTAGGCACACATATGTAGCTGTGTGTATGTATGTGCACGCATAGCAGTAACAACAATGAATTTTGGCCAACATAGATTATATACTCAATCATCAAAGCTAATGTGTTCTAAAACACGTAGAATATGTCTGTGTGTGTTTGGTAGGCATGAGTTTAGCCATGTACACCATGCACACACATATGCACACGTACAGAATGTGTGCTGTAAGCGCTTGCTAAACGTTATCTGAAACCTTATTAATTTTAGTTCACTTGCTTAATGAGTTCCTCACTTTGTCGGACGCTGTAGTATGCCTCCTCCATGCATATGTATGTGTGTCATGTTAACTGTGTTAATTGATGAGTTCTTGCTGCTTGCTTGGTTGGCTATACGCCTGCTCGCCATCAGATCCAAGGCGTAAGTGTGTGTGTGCGTGTCTTTGTCCATTGCCGCTGCCGTTGTGCGCGCTGCTGCGCACTGGCCATTAAATTTCCGAATATTTGCAATTAAGTCACGTTACAAGCAACGTGGCTGTTGCAGGCGCTAGTAGTAGTCAAGAAAAAGTTATAACCGGAAACAAAAGAACCAAGCGCTGAAGTAGTAATCTCTAAACAAATTAAAATTCAGCAAATATATGTTTATAGGAAATACAACTATTAGGGCACAATTTATTGGAGAGAAGTGAAATTTCGTTTATCTAATTTATTGTCGGTTTCACATAGCTGGCTTGTTTAATGATTTTCCCTACGCTGCTTCTTCTTGAATAAATAAATATTGTGTATTTACTTGCTACTTCCATACTTAAGGCGCGGCGTAAAAATAAAACTGTGTTAAATCTAAATGTCAAATGGAATTTTCAATCTTTATATATATTACATGAGATATTATGCAAAAGTAATAGTTAAAATAATAAAATGATTTAAAAATTATTATTATTTTTATTAAACACCAGAACACACTTTATAAAAACAAAATTATTTGAACATTATTTTTCGAATTCATAAAGTACCGTAAACTAACTCTAACTTTATATTTGGAGTACAAAAAAAATATTCCTATCCTTCAAAGTAAAAATTACTAATAGAAACTGGGACACGAGACATTAAATAAGTGAAAAAAAAAAAAATAAAATGTGCTCAACAATAATTCAACCTAAAAAAATAAAAAAAAAAAAACTTTAACGCAAGCTATAATGCGCTTCAAAGCTGCATATCTTATAATATTTAAGGGTACTAAACGAGCTTTATCGTGATTTTGATCGTTTAGTTTGTAGGGCAGCTATATGTTATAGTAATATGTTAAAGTTATGGTTATTCGATCTGAGCAAGTTTTTGGAACATTGTAGCTCTGCCTTAGATAAAAATCAATGTCAATTTTTTTTGAAGATATCACGTCAAATGAAAACTCTTTCCATACAAGCACTTTATTCGGATCGTTCAGTTTGTATGGCAGCTATATGCTATAGCGATTCGATTTGAACAATTTCTTTGGAGTTTACATTATTGCCTTAGATAACAATTCATGCCAAATTTCTTGAAGATATCTCGTCAAACGGTAAAGCTTTTCATACAAGCACTTTATTCCGATCTTTCAGTTTGTATGACAACTATATGCTATAGTAGTCCGCTATCGACGGTTCCGGCAAATGCAGAGCTTCTCGAAGAGAAAAAGACGTGTGCAAATTTTTATAACGATATCTCGAAAACATAGACACTAGTGCGCGTATATACAGGCACATGGCTAAATCGACTCAGCTCTTCACACTGATCATTGATATAGGTACATATATATACTTTATAGCATCTCTGACGTTTGCTGCGGGGTGTTACAAACTTTTCTGAAACTCTACTATTCCATATAGTTCA
Source organism: Bactrocera oleae (assembly GCF_042242935.1). Lineage (NCBI taxonomy): Eukaryota > Metazoa > Arthropoda > Insecta > Diptera > Tephritidae > Bactrocera > Bactrocera oleae. The sequence goes on along the minus strand of NC_091540.1, from coordinate 11,914,714 downwards.
GCTTATAACACATAATGCACAGTTATGTTCGATATACATTTTATTAACACTGGTCTATCAACGAATAATTTTAGTTATTGGTTTAACCGGCTTTAATTTATTAATAAATAAATTAATGTTTTTTAAATAATTTTTATTTTAATTTTCAATACATTAATAAAAAATTTATGTATTTTTTGAGGAAACTGTTTTTTTTTATTTCTTTAGCAAAAAAATATGGTAGGGATATTAATCTTTTACACAAATTTTTTTTTTAATAAAAACAATTTTTTTTGTAAAGTTTTCGAACCGCTATTAAACAAAATTTATAAATATTATATATGCCATATAATCGCTACAACCAGCGCCACTTTTCAATGATTTAACCTAATGGCACACACAAGACAAAATATAATGGAATAAATAATGTTGCTCCACCACCAACAACGGAAATTAATACCGTTGAGCTGCTTTTCATTAAATTCGCAATAACTTTATTTTAAATATAGGGGAAAAAACAACGCCACAAACAAACAGAAGCGCAGCGATGGAGGCTTTAAATCACTTCTCGTTGATTGAACAGGGCCAAATGTCGCCATTCACAGCGTGTGATTAAAGGATAATATTGCAAATACGACATGCTCGAACGTAAATCAATTCCCAAATGATGAAAGCACATACACACGTACGCAGGCAGCCAAGCGCAAAGCAATAACAACGTATATTTGTATATTTACATATATAAGTGTGTGTGCGCGTGCTGGAAAACAAATTTACATGCCACAGCGACAATGTGGCCGCCACATGACATGCCATGCCATGCCATACTATGCTTTACTGTGACTTGCTTTACTGTGCCATGTCCTACTAAAGGCGCACTAGTTGTTAATACGGCGAATTTTTAATATCTACCAGTGTGTAATGATATTGCGTATGCTCCTATATAGTTATATTATATAAAGGTATAGGTGTGTGTGTGTGTGTGTATGTGCCACGCAAGTTCATTATGTCAACAGGCAACAAACAAATTTTCATAATCAATTTTCAATTTAGTCTGCGCGTTTCGTATTTCAACACTGCCCCGACAATGCACACATAAAAGCACACACGCATAAGCACACACATAAAGACAGCTTATTGAGGGTATATGCGCGCGCTTGCCGCAAAACTCCCTCGAGTTGGTAGACATAGAAAATTTCCCCGGGGATTGTTGGGAGCATTGCCGTGCGGCGGGAAAATCGAGTGTGCGCTATCGCTGAGAGATAATAATTAACGCTGGGAAATTGAAAGAAAATAAGCTTTGCATAGCAATGAAAATGAGAAGTGTGCAATAACAACAACAACAACAGCCGCTGCAGAAACAATAACGGTTGTTGAACGTACAACATCAGCGTTAACTATTTTAACACGCCACCTGATAAGAAATGGAAAATCAATTCACAATTTACTCAAGGCCTGCCTGCAAGCGACAACGCTGTTGTTGTCGTTGTTTTTCACATTTCTTGCGTGGAAAATACGTGCGGAAAGCGCTAGTGCGCATGCATACACACATATACTGCCTAGCTGCATTGTAACACATGTGGCGCCGCGCGGCTGGCTGTCACACACGCAGCGCGTTGCAAGGCGACGCTTGTCGGGGGGAAATGAGATTTTTAAAAAACAATTACGAAATGTTAAATTGCCATTTTACATAAATAATTTTCACTAACGCACACACACAACAGGCACAACCATGTGGCAAGCGCGCGAAAAATTCGAGAAAAACACTTTGCGTTAATGCGCTTGCCGTTTACGCGCCTGCACATATGCAACACTTGCGTTGCGCGCATGCTATAAATAAATATTTAATTACATTTATTACGGAAATCTAACTTAAATCGCTGATTGCAAACAAATGAAATTGCTGTTTGTTTATTTTCATGCAATTTGCACTGAATTGTTGTTGTGACAGCAGCAGCATTAACGCTTGAGTGATTGCATCAGCCGCAGTGGTTGTTATTCTTCTGCGCTGTTGGCAGCATCATTATAAAGATTTTGCTCCTTTGCGTTGGGCGCGTGTATGTGTCTTTGCGCTTAGGGTGCCGTGTATTGCATGCAACCGAAAATTGCCACTGCTTTACGCTATTGGCGCGCGATAGTGTTGCGTTGTAACTACTGCTGATGTCGCTGACATTGATGTATTGCAATAGCATAACGGTAGTGCGGAAGTAACATGGAGGATGTTTATGTTTCCTCTGATAAACGCAAACTTAGATACGCGCTGCAGGAGTGATAACCCATTAAGAACGTTAATGTTATTGCAAAAGTTGCAACGCTGTTTTTGGCTGAGTAATTTTTTTCTATTGATGACACTGTGGAAAATTACTATTTTCAATAAATATCGCCACAGGGGTCTGGGATTGGCTACATGCTAGGACGAGAAAGTTTCCGGAAATTGTTGACCCACAATTCCGGCCGTTTACGATGGATATTTTCGCGCAATCGCTTCAAAGCGTTCAAATAATACTCTTTATTAAACGTCTGTGCCGTTGGAACGAATTCATGATGAACCATACCGCGAATATCGAAAAAAACAATTTCCGGAAACTTTCTGGTCTTAATGTACAACATGTTGCTATAGAGTATAATGAACGATTTTAAGACCAAAAACTCGTTCAATACCATCGATCAGCCACCGTATTCACGGGATTTGGCCCCATGCGACTTTTTTTTGTTCCCAAAACTTCAGTTACCACTTCGTGGAACCCGACTCGATGAAAGCAGTAAAAGAACATTCGCGGAGAGAACTGAAGGCGATACCGCACAGCACCTACAAGGCATGTTTCAAGGGAATGGAAATTGAAGTGGCATATGTGTTTCGCTTTAGAAGGAGCATATTTAGAAGGCGACATAACAAATATTGATGAAGATTAAACATTTTTCATTTTATTTTTTAAATTGTAAAATTCCTGTAATATTTGTACACATGTCTATAAACCCTCAAGCAGTATTACGCTTAGGTCAACTCACAACTCAAACTAACAGTGTTTGCGGCCTGTTCTGAACTCAAAAAACTATCATCATCACATCTTTAACATTTTTTAGCTTCAGTACTTGAACAAGCCAGACTAGCATATGCAATCTGTTAATGCCTAGTTCAAAAATATCATTTATATAATTTTCTACTTAGATATCAGTACCAATATCCACAGATGCTTTCCAAATAGTGTAACCTGTAGAGTACGTACGATAGTTTGAGACTTTTGCTGATAAAGCAGCTGAGTAAAAAAGAAGAGCAGACAATAAAGCGCGCCAATTAGAGTTCTCTACAAAGATTTTGGGTATTGCAACAGGCGTCCAATGGGTTTGCTACAACCAGACCATTTGCCATCTTGTTGATAGTGAATAAAGTAAAGTAGGTTAGACAGACCAATTTACACAACACAGAAATGTTGCTGATGTCGATGACTGAGGCAAATTTACCAGATACAAGGCAAACGAGATCAAATCGTTTAAAATACACTTATTGCTGACAAGATTAGGAGCAGTATCGTATGCAGTCTAGAATCAAATAATATTACCGACAAAACTGAAATTTTTTTTCATATTTTTTATATTCATATGATAAAGAGCAAATATTAGCGATTTTCAATTTTAAATTTAACTAAGCACACAAAGAGTTCTTGAAGCATAGCAACAAAACCGGTAAAGTTGCAGTATTAGTTTACAACAATAGTAATAGAATTAGGAGTAGGCTACGCTCAACCAGTTTCTTAATTATGAAAAGAAAGTTACAATATTTTGTATTTATTCTTGCCAGCTGGTCAAACAAAACAGCTGTAGAAATCATCACAGCATACAATTAGGCGCCGTACCGCTCATTATTACACTACGTAGCTGAATTCGTTGCGCGCAGTGTTACGGCGAACATTATCGCTGCTGAATGCTGTTGCAATAGTTGACAACAAGATATAAGCTACGTAATAAAAGAAAATAACAATAAATATAGAGACTTTGAGATAAACTTTTGAAAAAGTACAAACAAACGCCCGAAAATGCGCACAAAACTGAAACTATAAAATTTGGAAAAACCGGAAAAGGTGTAAAATCCTTACACAAATTGCGCGCACGTCATTGTGAGTACTGTAATGCGTACCAAAACAAAAAATAAAAAACAACCACAACAAAACAGACAAGAAACAATAGCTTTTGCTGCAACCCCTGTGAGTAGGCTACTATCCATGCATAATTCGTACAACGAGCGACACTTGAGCTGTGCGCTGGCAAACATGTCGGGCAATGGAGTGGTGCGCTTTGCTTGTTGTGCTTGCGTCTTGCGCTGCCGCGTCGCTTGCCCGTTTCGCTTTATTACGCAAATAAATTAAGCTGGCCTGGAATTTAATGTCCTACGAAAAGCGTAAAGCAACGGCAAACATACGATAATGCGCGCTGTATTTGTAGCACGACATATGTGTACCCTGCCATATTAGCGTTTGCATGTCTGCGTGCGTGTATATGTGTATGTGTGTTTGTGCTTTTGGGCAGTTTCATATTAATTTATTGCATTACGCGCCGCAGGCAAGCATGACCAGCTTGTTGGCGCAAACCATAAGCCTTGAGGGCTCACCCTCAGCCGCTCGATAATGTCACACTTGTCCATTTTCAGGCATACATACATACATATGCTAGCATAAATAGCCGTATATGTATGTATATGTGCTTACAGTTGTGTCCGCGTAATGCCTGATCCGAACGGTTCGCCTTGTTAGTGGCGGCAGCGGCGCAGTAAATGTATTTTAATTACCAATGGCCATTTGTCCTTTTTTTGTTGTTATTGGTAGCGTTCTTTGTACATTACTGTGCCAGTGCGTACAAAGGCGCTCACAAACTGACATCATTAAGGTTTTGTTGTTGTTTTAGTTTTTTGTTGTTAGGTCACTGGTGGCTCATTTCATTGACTTAGTTTGCCTTTATTAGGAATAATAGGTGGTCGCTGCGCTGCGGTGTTGATTTTCAGCATGCGCTTAAAGTTCAACTAATTCTTGTTGGAACAGTACTATATAATAAAGTAGATGTTGTAGAAATGTAAGCACTTATTTGCCGCGTCAGATTACGACAAACCCCACCTGTACTGCGGTAGAATAGTTGATAATGAACAGAAGCTCAAAGCGTTTGCCAAAATTCGAGCTGCTTCATTGAGTAAGAGGATATGGCCTTCCTAACTCCTGCAGTCAAGCCAAGCGATTATCTATCAGTTAGTTCGCTTATTAGAATCTTATGTGCAAGCTCAAGTTGAATTATATTTAAAGCGGCGCACATCTTAACGTTGCGTGATGGAAAATTTTCATGTTATTTAAGGCATAACTGTTCCAGGCAGCACCGCCGTTATACTAATTTTCGAAAGCGCTATAGAAAGCATAACCAAAAACTAACGACTTCGAGAGTAGTTGGAGCCAATAGATAATGTTTTTGAAGTCCTGCGAAGGATTTTTGAAGTTCTTCGAAGGATTTTTGAAGTTCTTCGAAGGATTTTCGATGAAGTGAAGATACAGAGTGCATACTTTTGGAATTGTTGGCCACGACTCTGCTTACTTGTACTCATATGCTCACCTGCTAAACTATGCTGCAACTCTATAGCTTTATTATCTTAATAATATTTCTCCAACAAATTTGTTGGTAATAATTGTATAGCCATAAACCAAAATGAAATGTTCATTTAATTGAAATGATTGCTGCATTTACTCCTAAGCAATTACTGACGCACTAACTGACTAACCAACACACTTACACAGCTACACAGTTAGCACAGCAAAATTGTTGCAGGTATTTGAGTTTAGTGCCAATTTATAGCAATGCCACTGCAGATTTTGACAAAAACAACAACAATAAATATATGTATTGCATGCCGCACAAACTTCGCAAGCAGTGAGCAAGAAAGCTGCGTAACAACAACAATAAATAAACGATAACAAAGCTAACTACAGCGCACAACAAAAAAGAGCATAAATTCGCAACACTTTGTGGCAAAGAAAAATTGGCTCAAAATCCAGCCACTGCAATTTCGCACAGATTTATTACCAAATTGCCCAGAAATTAATAACCAAGCAAGCAGGCAGCGCCCTGAGGAAATAAATCTCCAAATGCATTTATCAAGTGAAATTTGTGTTGCATGCAATTTCGTGTCTGAGTATGGGTGTGTGTGTGTGTGTGTCAGTTTTGGGTTGCCTGAATGATACAGAAAATTATTACTTGCTAAAAGTAGTCAAAATTTAAAGAGTTTTATTAAATATTTATTTTATTGTCTTTTTTGATTTATTTATTTTTGTTTTGTTTTTTTTTTTTTGTTTTTTTGTTGACCTCAAGCGTAGTCTGTGTTATAATTAAATATTTAGGCTGTCATTAAAAGCTCAAAAATTCCATACATAAAAAGCGAAATGAATCACCACATCATTGCTTGCCACTTCACACTAGCATGCGCACACATATTAAGTAGTCTATAGCTCTGGGCCCTACAACGCCGCGATAACTACTACAAAGTCACTTAATAAACACATAAAAAAAAGTCAGGCAAAAGCCATGCAGCCTTCACGAGATAAGCATAAAATCGAATTGAAAAATTTCAAGTGGCTCGATGATCTCAGCTTAAACGCTCATGAAATGCCAACGAGCTACCAACTTTTAACAGACGAAATTATTAATAAAATAAATCAGCTTAAAAACTGCCGCAAAATACTGCGGACCACTGAGGCTGCATAATGAAAGAGGCCGCTCGGCGAGGCAGCGAGCAAACAGTAGCAAATTTCAAAGCAGAAAAAAAAACATCACAAAAGATATTAACGACAACCGAATTAAAATCAAAAACAAGAAATTGAAAAGATATTAAGCTAAATAACAACAACAATTGTTGAAAATGAGACACAAAAACAAAGCACTTAAAAGCGCACGAAAGCTGCGGCAGTAAAGTGAAAGCAACAACAACAGGCAAGCGGCTACCTGTCAGGAAAGGCAATAAAAAGGCACAACAACAAAGAGAAAAGAAGTAATAAAAAGCGAAATAAAAAAAAAATAGCAATAAAAAACAATCAGCCAGCAGTAATCCAACCGCACGCCGCCGCTCGTAACGAGTACAAGGAAGCGGCCGACGAAGAGCGCACACAAAATGCCATTAGTGGATAAGCGTGTCCGTCAGCCGAATAATGTGTAAAATCTGTAACTCATTAATGACAGTAATTTAAGACACTGTCAGTCAGTCGGAACGCTGTTGTCGCTGATATTATCATGGTAGTTGGGGTCGGTCGGTCTATCGGTCGCCGTTATTGTGTTCCTGGTCGTCAACAAGACGCGCCGACTTCACGAGCCCGCGCTGGTTTGTGGCATGGCAACTGTGTAGACCCAACGATGAAGGCACAACAAGAAGAAAAGCAAATCAAACACAGAGCGTCAAGCAACCAAGCTACGGCATCGACAGTCAAGCAGCGGCACACACACATACACGGTGTCGATACAGTCAGTCTTATATGCAGACTGCCTGCTTGATTGCCAGATGTAGTGACGTTTTAGCAGCGACAAGCTTCCATCGACCAGGCAGCCATCAATACCCGCTACAATAAATATCTTAAAGACGGCAACCAAAATACGAAATCGCCTATGCTTCTCAGCAAACACTGCTGCTACAGATAAATGCTGGTTTGCTTTGCGTCGCCACTTGCGCCAGTACAGCAAGTAAGCCGTTGTTTCTCCACACAGCTTGCATATCAATTGCCGCCCCGCATGCGCTGCCGTTTGTCCGTCAGTCTGTCGGTTCGTCCGTCTGTTTCTATCTGTGGCAGAACAGTATTTATGTTCGTAATATTCTCTTCAATTGCACTGCTGGCACTGCGGCCCATAACTTTGTTGCCTAAACGCAAACTCCTAGTTCCTTCTGCGCGTCTTCTGACGCTGCCACTGTTGGCCATCTTATTGTACTTAGCTCTTGTAGCATCGGCTTAAACGCCAAACTATACATATTGGCCGGTATAAGTTGTCTTCACGAACTGATATTATCACGAATGACTGATGAATACACCATTAAACAGATACAGATACTCGCCAAGAGTATCAAGGCAAGCCGAGTACCTTTGAGGAGCGCTCTACAATGGCAGGCCATTTACTGTAGCTTTACTGCCGCTGCGGATCACGATTTCATATATTTATGTTATTAATATAGGCAGAAAAAGTAATGAAGGAAAGCTATGCTTGAAAAAGAAACCTAAAAGATGACAGAATATTAAAGGAGCTTTAAAAATGCTGAAATTAGGCAGTACAAGAAAAAGGTGGCACTTGCGTCTACAGAAATTGAAGAAATTTAAAGTCACTGGTATACGAGGCAGACTATAAAGTTTGTATCTATCTAGTATATTGTTCTGAATTCACTAACTATTTTTACTTGAGTTTTAAGTGTAAAGAAGGTCTCGAAAGCACTGGGTCAATTAAAACCATAGACAGGAGAAACAATTAAATTTTTGTTGAGTCTATTAGAAAATAATAATGTTCAAATCATATGGTTAGAAATATAACTGTATAATCCAAGTCAAGGTATTTTTTTCAATAGCCTTTCCTGAGTCGTGTCAAGCTGTCATTTTTCTTTTGTTCATTATTCTTCGTATACATTTCCTTAAAAAAAAGACTTACGACCACGGCCAGCACGCAATGAAGAATATATAGCGGTCGTTGCTGAGAATGTACACGAAGAATGTAGAGTCGGTTCGGCGTCGTTCACAACAACTCGCACTGACCCATGGAACGACTGAGCGCATTTTACATTGAGATCTTAAATCGAAAGCAAACAAAATACAGCTTATGTAAGAACTAAAGCAGCTCGACCTTCCAAAGCGAAAACCGTTTCGCTCTATGGTCTGTTGAAAAGTTCCAAGAAGATGCGACATTTTCGAGCCAAATTTTGTTCAGCGATGATCTCCATTACTGGCTCAATGGGTATGTAAAGAAGTAAAATTGCCGCATTTGGCACGGAGAGCAACCTGAAGAGATTCAAGAGCTGTCAAAACAACGGTTTGTTGTGTTTTGTGAGCCGGTGGAATCATTGGTTCATATTTCTTTAAAAATGATGCCGTTGAGAACGTAACCGTCAATGGCGACCGTTATCGTGTCATGATAACTGACTATTTGATGCCTGAAATTGAAGCTCGTGAACTTGGCGAAATTTGGTTTCAACAAGACGACGCCACTTCCCACACATCGCATCAATCGATGGATTTATTGAGAGAACACTTCGGGTCGATTGGCCACCAAGATCGTGTAATATCACACTGTTATGTAAAGTTTAAAATCTATGCGGACAATCCCGCTTCGATTCAGGCCTTGGAGCAAAACTTCACGAGTGTCATTCGACAGTTACCAGTCGAAATGCTCGAACGAGTCATCCATCGAAAATTGAACTCAACGAATGGACCATCTGAGACGTAGCCGCGGCCAACATTTGAAAGAGATAGTCTTCAAAAAATAAATGCCAAATAATGTTCTTTCGAATGGTAATAAACATTAAAGTTTAAGTTTCTGTATCCTTTTTTTTTTAAGTAGGGAATATGTATTACCCATTTCAAATTTAAAAGACGAAAAATGTAACTGTATTATACCATAAATGTCAGCTTGTTAATAAGAGCGATATTTCCACATACACATAACCTAAATTTCTATCACTTTTTTGAACAAAAGTTCTTGCGAAACTAATTTTTAAAGCGAGCTATGCACTGCTTTGACATTATTTCCTACAAATAAATATAATAAAACAGGATTTCTACTTTAAAAATAAATATCGCAAACAAAGTCAATTCCTTTGAAAAATATTTTCAACAAAAATTTCAAAAATGTACGAAAAATTGCAAATTCCACAGTTTTTGCATGCCACATTGAGCATATCAGAACTACATACAACGCGAATAATTCCAAAAAGCATTCAAATAAAAGATAGAAGTGCGAAAAATTGCCTAAAAATTGCCGCTATCAGAAAGGATATACGCAAATGAAAAACAAATTCAAAACGGTTTTTTGAAAAACGTAAACACAAATAAACAGCGAATAACTATGTTTGGCGCGGCATGAAAAAACAAATCAATGAGAACCGTTAGAGCGGCACTAACTAATTGCACCGTAGATTGAGATATTTTTATTTTCATTTTTGCACAAACAATTTGCACACACACACACACACACACACAAATACATATGCATACCTACACACATATAAGCAAATATGAACAAAAATTGGTATCAATAGCGTATATAAGAGTGTGTTGGTGTGTGCGTATTTCCCTGCTGCGCTTGTATGATGTAATCCTCTGGGCATTTATGCCATCATTCACTTTGTGGAGCTTTCACGTGGCAAGCAAACGCTTTGATGCAAATAAACGAACTTGTGAAGTATTGTAAAAATGGGCAAAAACATGGAGTGGGATTTTTCAAATATTTCAGAATTTATGATGAGAATATAAAGCACAGAAAAATGCGCGCTCAAAGAATTGCGAACAAAATGAAAAAAAACAAACGCAAACTACAAAAACAATAAAAAAAAGTGTACAACTTCTAACAAATCCGCTTCAACTCAATGCAATTCAATTCAATCGCTGCGAGCCAAAACACAAAACAAAAAAAAAACAAAAATCGGAAAATAACAATAAAAAATGATTGAAGCGCGTATGAGGCTGCTCGTTAAAAAGGGAAAAAACCAAATCAGGTCACTGCAAAAGTAACAAAAACAACAAAAAAGAAAATATTAAAAAAAAAATACTTCAAAAACACAAATAAACCCAATAACAATAGACAGCCGAGCGCGCTCGTACGCGCTATGGGCGAGTTAGAGCCGCAGCAACACTGAAGAGGTCCTGCGCTCACACGCGTTAGCAACTGGCAACCATAATAGAGGAATTCAAGTGCATTATGGCGCACTGACACACATTTCATTGAATCGCCCGCTGGTCGGGGTAACAAAAGTTGCCAGCTGAAGCACACACTATCAGTCAACTAGCAGCACCTTTCATACATACATACACACATGCATACATATATATGTACATAGTGAAGTGCATCAAAGGACGCGGCAAAAAAAATTGTAAAATTATTTTTATGCTATATACTCATGTGTTCTCGTTGAAATATAGTTACAGGATCAGCTTGTCATAAAATATGAAATATACTCGTTGTTTTTTAAGCTCAGTTGCGCATTGGTTCGTATTCTGTCTAAATGTCGTCTCGCCTTCGCCGGAATTAAGTATCTTGCTCTAGTCACCTTTTTTGCCATATAACCTACTGTAAATTTAAATATATATTTTTGGAATAAATCTTAGTTTATATGCAAACTATGCTCCAGCATTCCGGCTTATTTAATTTGGTGAGACCTATATGAAGCAGCATTGAATCATTCAATTTTAATTGCTAAACGCGCCTTCTTTTCAGACCATTTTAATATAATATAAACTTTGAAAAAAACTTCATTGAAACCAAGGGTTGGAATTACGCAAAATATAGAACAAATTGTGCTGAAAGGTGTTTGCCAGTAAAAATGTAATGGCAACTCCAATGTGCTTATCGAAATCTGTAGTCCATTTCTTAAAAAGCAGTTGTTTACATGCATGAGGTTAGCTCTATATTGTCTATATTGTTTTTAGCTAATATATTACAAGCATACTTCAGCTAAGCGATAATTTTTCCTCCGCGTAATCACGAACTTTTTAATTAAAGCATTAGATTCTGATATGAATGCACAGCCGCCAGGTATATTACAAAAGACCAACAGTTCTAGCAGCAGAGGTATTGTTTAAATTTATAGTTATTTGTTCACCTATTTTCACCATCTGGACACCTTGATATACCTTTAAATCATTTGAATCACCTTCACATATAATATTAAACATTGAATACCACGCGAGAAGAACACATGAGCCCAGCCGACCGACATGTGACACCGACACCGAAAACAATAGCAACACATTATAGGCAATGCCATAAAAGGGGTTATCACCGGGCCGAGTTGATCTTATGGGCACTTTAAAATTTACACATTTGCATTATATGGCGAAAACAATGGCCTGTGAAAGTCATAAAGGTTTAAGAGTGTGGCAACGGCATCGATAAACCAATACACCGACAGGCGACAGCAGTTTGCGAAAATGTCGTGTAGAGTGAGTGCACACATAGATGGGCGACGCTTAAGGCCTGGAGGACGCACATGTGCAGCTAATCGCATGACCAATGCTTCGGGCAGTGAAAAGCGAGCAATACAAGACAACGCAAAATGACAAGCATTTAAGGGAGGTGAGCTTTCAATGTCCATCAGAAAAAGGTAAACTGTGAAGCGGCCAATGTACAGAGAGCAAATGGCAACAATGGCAACGGTGAGTGGCAGGAGATAGCTCAACGGGTTATATGGACACGTATTTATATGCAAATATAAAAAGGATAAAATTTGCTAAAAGACGTGTCCGTTGTATGAGTGGACTATGAATATGCAACCGCAGGGCAAACCATGTTGCACTGGAGCTGCGCAGGTGAGTGTAGAGGCGAGGTTTTGGGCGGGCGCTTTTACAGCGTGTTGACGGCGGGACGGCGCTGATACATAACACAATCAAATCACGTCAAAATCCAGTCAAAACTACATATTAACATGCACATTTGTATATATGTACACACATATGTATATGTATAATATATGTTTACAAACGCTTTTAATATGCCTTTGAACACAAAAGGCACACGAGAAATATTTATATCAGCGTATGTCGGCGCTGTTGTGAGTTGTTGCACGAGTGTTGTATTTGTGCGCGAGTGGTAGGAGCGGTGCGCGGCAGCGTTGGCGCTCGTGACATGTCTTGGTCTGGCATTTAAATGACAAGCACGCCCCTTTGACACGGCCAGTCAGGTTGAAAGCCTGCCAGGAGCCACTGGCATTCGGACACCACACACAAGCACAAACTGGCCGCGCGCTTTAAGCGCGCAAACACACCAAAGTCGTGACCGTGTCCATTGCGCGCTGACGTACCACATGACAAGCTGGCTGCACTGCCATGCAATACCTAGCGTTGGCCGCGGATTCCGTTTTTGGTTTTTTTTTTGGTTTTACCAGTGACTACAGAAACAACAACGCAGCTCGTAGCGCCACTGACAGCGCACACAAAACGCCAGTGAGCGCTTAAACGTAGCGCATGTTGAATCAATAATGTGGCATATACATGCATGCATGCAACTGCGCGCGGCACGCAAGATTGCCGGTGAGCGCCGGCGTTTGACCACGTCGACTGCGTCAAGGCACTACAATATGCCAGGTGAATGCTCATATCTTTGCACCACGTGAGCCGCAACACATGAGCGCTTCACTACGCTACCTAGATTTTTTGTAGCACCACAGCCTTACGCGCACCCGCTAGTCTGCAACGGTAAATCCACAGCGTTGCAATTTCGACGCACCGACGAATGCGTTTTAATCATAGCACTTCCTGAAAGTGCTTAAGTGGGCGCTACTTGTGCTACGGCACATGAAAAATCTGCGTAACACTTCACTGTGGTTGGATTAGCAGCTGTAACTGGTCTGCGGTTGCATGCGAAGTGTTCTCCAGGTAGCATTTGGTATATTTGTGCCACATAAGCTGTAAAAAACTTCAAAAGTCCTTTTCTATACTACAAGCAAGCAAACAATGAGTTGGCTTAAGTTGATTTAATCTTGTGAATTGGATTCTACAATCGAGGCCTGATTTATATGGTAAGCTTACTTCACTATTTTAGTTAAAAATTTCATTAGAAAAAGGTATAATAGTTAACTTTTATACATCATATCATAAATATAGGAGAAGGATATATACTACTCCATCCCCAGTTTTATGCCCTGAACAGGGTATAATAAGTTTGCCACGAAGTTTGTAACACCCAGAAAGAAACGTCGAAAACCCTATAAAATATATGCATAAATGATCAGCAGGATGAGCTGAGTTGAATTAGCCATGTCCGTCTATCCGTCCCTTCGTCTGTATATACGCGAACTAGTCTCTCAGTTTTTGAGATATCGATCTTTAATTTAGCATATAACCTTTTCTTACCAAGAAGCTGCTCATTTGTCGAAACGGCCGATATCGGACTACTATAGCATATAGCTGCCGTACAAACTGAACAAGTGGAATCAAATGCTTGCATGGGAAACTTTTTCATTTGACGAGATATCTTCACGAAATTTGGAACGCATCATTATCTGAGGCAATAATAGAATCTCCGAAGAAATTGTTTAGATCGAATCAGTATAGCATATAGCTGGCATAAAAGCTAAATGATAGGAATTTAGTTCTTCTACGGAACCTTTTTTATTTGTGAAGGCTATTATTGCTTGGGTGCAACCGAAGTTAGAGTTTTTTCTTTCTATATTATAAAAATCTGAAGACCTAATCATAATCGAAAAATTATACAGAATTCTTTATTATATAGCTACATATATGTGGTACAAGTTTGAAAAGTGTTCCAATTGCTATTAAACTACTGATTACAGAGTTTTAAAAGAAAAATAAGACTGTTAGCTGAATGCTCGAGCTCTCACGAAGGTTCATTCTCACACGCTTTCGTCTTAAGAAAAACTCATTTCACTGATTTTATTGATATTCAAGGTATTCTTACCTGGCCTTCATATCCATTATATTTAACATCTGAAACATTGACTGGGTCAAAGGAAGGCATATCTCTGGAGGAATGTTCCCGATTCCAACAGATTCTTGAATTATGTGTCGTAAAATCTGAATATATATATTATGTAAAAAATCGAGGTATTTTTCAATCTCGTAAAAGTTAAAGAAATCAGCCGATATGTGATATTTTACAGCATGCTTCTACTAGGTCATCTAAGGACCGCCCTTTCCCAGGCTCCAAATTAAATAATCCTTTTAAAAATTCTACTAAGAAAACTGGAACGAAGGTCGACTGGGTAATGAGTTTAACTAATTTTTGGTAACACCTAAAACAGCGGATCTAAATTAAAAAGGAAAAAGGAAATACCTTTCCTTTCTTATAAATGTCTTTAAATTATAACAAAACTGACTCTGTGAAAAATAGGTCATTTGAGAATAATGTAACTCAGGCTTCATATTGTTTTCTGAGATATATTTAATTTGAATAACTGGTTCTTAACACATGTAAGTACTTAACTGTCAGCCTAAGCGATCGATCAAAGTGCCCACTGCTTGCTTGGTTTTTAACACAGGCATTTAAATCAAAATTCGACACTGTACACAAATTAAAAGATAAGACGCAAAAAGGAAGCAAGCGAAAGCTCGAGAAATTACGAAATTCAGCATTAAACAGCGTTTGAACGGACAGAAGAAAACCAACGAAAGAACAAAGTAAACGCAACTGCAGGACACAGCAATGACAGTGAGTGACTCACCCTCAGCAAGGGCGAACACTGTACATTGCAACAAACAGGCCTACACACATACATGCACGAAAACAGCCGGTGGAAATAAGGAAGTACAGTAACTCATAGGAAAGGTATTACAAGAAGATTTATTGTGGGTTATGAGGTGGTTGAGCCACGAGAGCGCAGCTCAAGAGGGCAGGCAGAAGCACGGCGCATATCAACTCCTGTTGCGCGCCGGTGTGCAGAGTCGGCAGCCTGTTGCCAAGTGAGCGCTAGCCAGCACAAGGACAATGAGCACAAGGACGTGCGCATGAATACAGAAATATAAAAGCAACAAGCAGGCTGACGGGGTGGCACGATGGTCGGCGATAAAAATACACACGCACACGCCTATAAATGTGTAAGCATATAAACTTGCGCTGGATGTGGCGCAAAAGTATTGGTAGAGGGGTGCAAAGCAGATATTTAATAGAACAACAATGCACGAGTATACTTGCAGGCCTTTCGAAAGCATGTTAAGGAGTTACATAAGTACTGCGCAGCGGAGTTGAATGAATGAGTGGATGACGGTGAGGGTTGATTTCCCGTTAGGGTGGTTATAAGTGGTTGGCGGAGCGAACTACGCAATAACCGAATATACAGTGCGGCAAAGTTGAGGTGGCAAGCAGCAGGGTGGCAAAGACCCAGCGAAAGCGATAGCAAAGTAAGTTGCTAGTAACGCACTGGAAAAATATGAAAAAGCCAATGATGAAAATGTAACCAAAGTTTATACGAGATATGTGTGTGTTGTGGTGCAAGTGGTAAGCGAATGCATAGCGCACAGCTGTGCGTTGCTTGTAAAGCGAAAATGCAGAAATTGCGTCATACTAAGAGTGGGTTTTCTTTTCGGCGGCGTAAATCGCGATAGTGTTGCACAGTGCACAAAAGAACAAAACTGACAATGGCACACGGTGCAAAGGTGGAAAAATGTGAAGTGAAGTTGCGCGCAAGGATAATAACTTGTCACTAAGAGGTTATTCAACTTTTCAGCATGCTGGCGGCGGGAGAACGGGGCTTGCGACTCGATAAGCGTGAACAATTTTATTGTACAGGTCGGAAAATGGCAGGGTTGAATATTTATGCACACATATTCTGTTGCCACGGCATAGCAACATGTCATCGACACCGTTAAGTCGTATGCGAGTCTTTGTAGCAGGACATGCGTGTCCCGTTAATAGTTCATGTAAGTTTAAGCACACAGCGCGTTGTAGGGTGTAATGTAACCCTAGCATATGAATATGTTGCACGCTGTGGGGCGTCAAGTTGTCACAAATTGCGTCTTGAGTTTACAAAAGTGCAAAATAAATGGCATGACAACAACAAAATGCGCGCTACTGTGTGTTGCGTAGCAGAAAATAAAAATGAAAAATATGAAAATACAAAACAAAGGCTGAAAAGTGTGTAAAACTTATCATTTATACGTATGATTTATGTATTTTGTTGTGATGCGTCTACGCCTGTTGCACGTGCATGTGACGTGTGAAATGAAAATTAAACTTTTTTTGTGCCATATATTTTACTTAACTGCGCTGCGTGTATATGCATTTGCTTGGCCTGACTTCTTCGGCGCCATTAAAAAATTTCCATATTTCTGCTATGAACGCAACAGGAATTCGGGGAAATACACCCATTTCATGCCACAATTTGGCCGCCAGCAGTGCGTAATTGCGGCTTTCACAACGCCCTGCATATTACGCGCTCAATGTGCAAACACACACGCATAGCAAATAGCACGCGTACTGCCTACCCAGCCACCTTTTGGCGACTACTCGCATATAATTCAAAATGCGCCTGCATAGCACGCTCACGCATACATACGTACAAGTACATAGCGCGTGGCATATGCAAATGTCGTTACAGTTACTTGCCCATACCATAATTCACAGCATAATTATATCGCTATCACACTAGATAGTTTTTACTCGCCATTTATTTATGTCATGGCATTTTCTTCGTCGCGGCCCTCGCGCGGCGCTCCCTGCATTGCCACGTATTTTTTGCACGCTTGCCGGCGTAATTTGCATTACCAACAACGCGTCGGCTCACAACTCACGCTCGCGTCGCTCAAAGGCGATGTGCGTCCACTTCCGTTTCCGGTTGTTATAAACTGTGCGTCAAAGCTATTTTGCATAGCCGTTCGCCGTTAACCACGCTGCATACGCCGGTACAGGCGCTATTGTGCGGCTTAAGCGCTCTACGCCATGTGTGGCGCAACAATTTTAACGGTAATTGCATTTGTGTCTGAAATTTCGTTATTGTTGTTCTTGTATTATTTGCATACACATGTGGCACGAATATTTTTGCATAAAAACGTTGTAGTAGTCACGGTAGCGGGGGGGAGGGGGTCTGTATGTGCAATGAGGCAGTTTTACTTCATTAACTCAAATGTGGTTTAACAAGTGAGCCGCAAGGTAGAGAAAAGGATTTTAGTAGGTATGAAAAATAGTTTTTATATTATAGCATATAAGCAGGAATTGAAAATTTGTTTAAGTTGAACCGTAGGAACTTTGCTTGAATGCAATAACCTTGCTTAAAATAACTCTTTCATGTCTCTAAGTAAGTTTTTGTCTAGCAAACCTAATTAGGCATTTTTATATTTGCGCCATTGATACTCTACAGCAGCAGAAAACTTTAATTTTTATTTTCTTAGTACTCAAGGCTGAGTCGACCTTTTCAGTTATGTTGTATTCAGCATCTGTTTCTTCAAAAGCACTTTCTGTGTACACAGAAATGTATACTCTTAAATTGTGCTTTATAGTGCCTGTTGGTAAGACTCATGGAAACTTGCATGGAGTGACTGATGGAGAGCGGCGTGAAGACCAAAACAGAGTTGTTTATAAATTTCAAGACAGCAGCGTAAGGTAAAATGATAAATTTGTGGCAAGCGTAGATTGTTTTGAATTAAGAATTTGTTGAAAACACTCCATAATGTGCTTTTACAATATTTTTCAAGCACGTTTTGTTTAGCTGCTTCGTAGCCACAACTATGCCTGCCTCATTTAAATGAATAGCGCTGTTATTTGCCTTACTCAATTGCTAATCTTTAATCAAACTAATAACTCATCGCTGTCTACAATTTGAGATATGTAAATATGTATGATTTTTCAGAACAACAACAGCACATGACAACAATTTACAATGTCCATCATAATCAGTGACTAGCATTTACACAGTCAACAAGCCACGCCCTGCAGTCCGGTCGACATGCTGAGTAAGTAATTGCATGCTATTTGCCAGCACATGTCGTGTATGTGTGTGTGTGTATTGGCGGCGCAACATTACACATTGCGGCGTTTATCAGCGCGGCTATCATTTTGCAAGCGGCGCGCCAAAAATGTCAACTTGTCTGCTAATGCCGCAAACATATGGACTACTAGCGCCTATCGCTAGGCAAGTAGAACAGCCACTCATGCTTGCGTCATGTACGCGTGTCTTTGTGTGCGTGCAGTGAACATAGAGTGGCTGATTTGGCGGCGCATATATATGTTTGTTGCTAAAAAGTACACGCATGTGTATGTGGCATGTTTTTGCGGAAAACATATCCGCATCACTCATACGCCCTGTTGGGCCACAACATAGCGCTGGCGTTTGCGTGTGACATAAAATGAATTGCTGTCAGCGTTGCTTTTTTCAACTGTGACTGAATATGATAGACTGGCTGATAGTGTTTGCGGTGGTGTGTATGCGTGTGTGTGTGTGTGTGTGTATGTAAATTTGGCTGGCAACATCACGAGCGCCAGAAATCATTTATGCCGCTTTGTATACTTATACACACACACACACACACACGTTAGAGCATGTCAACATTTATGCACAGTTGGTCTCACGTGTTCTTCAACTGTCACTTTTTACATGCAAATTTAATTTGTACACGTGTACATGCGCGCTGGCCCCCACCGTGTTGCTCGCTATTTTTCATAGCATATGCGCGCTATTACTTACGTTATGTAATCAGCCGCGCCACAGTTCATGCCTTTTGTCGTTCACTATGGGATGCGTTCGCTACATTTTCGCGTTTCTTTCAGTTTTCCTAACATACAAACACACACAGACACATGTGCAGTGCCTGGTTGCTGTGGCAAGCGCGCCCTACATGCAACAGCATATGCGCCCTTGTTGCGCAAATGAATAGCAGCATTTAAAGTGTCAACTCGTAAGCGTAATTACGATTTCAAAAGCCGACACAAGTGTGGGTGTGCGGGGAGCGCGTATCAGCAGTGGCGCATATATGCTTGTGTGCAACACGCTGATATGATATGATGGCCGCGGACACAACAACGAACACGGCAACAGCATATTCTTCATGCTTGCCCACTACGTTGCATGTGTCGCTATGCATGGCATGTTGCAACACGCCATGCAATATTGTTTTGCGCATAGCTGCCACTCGCCTGGCCGCTTGCCTTAACCCTTTGCCTCACCTATTTTATTTATTTCGCCTCTTGTTGTTTATTTTTTCGTTGTCACTTGTTAGTTGCTGTCATTTTTATTGTCCACTTGCGTGTGGAAATGTATGCGCTTGTTGCGTGCTCGTGCATTTTCGCGACAACACGCCACCCTTTCGCTCTGCTCCGTTCCTCATCTTTTGTTTTAATTCTTTTAACAATTTTTCCAGTCTGTATATATTTTTGCTTTTTTTGTGTGCTTCGTGCTGTTGCTATGTTGTCAACTGCCACTGGGGGACACTTGGGCGACAACTATTGATATTTGCAATTAACACGTTCCATGTTCAATGCTTGCGTTAAGCATTTCATCGATAAACAATAAATTAAATGCACTCGTAAGGTGGGTGTCAATTAAATAATTACATACAGACGACAACAAAGCACATTTACATTTATATATACACACAAACACACTCACACCGGCACTCATGAGCGCGTCTGTTAGTGCTTTGTACGCCGAGTTGAGCACGTTTCACTCTATAACTTTCGGGGTGGCAAAAAACGCAGGCGAGCCGTTGGTTGCACCAACAAATATTGGCTTAACCACTTGCACAGCCGTATTTATTTATTTATTTATTAATTTTTGTCTGTTTTTAGTTGCATTTATATATTACATTGTTTTTTATTACACAATTTTTGTTTTTGGTTTCATTTCGAGTGTATCTCAGTCAACAAGCTTTAAGGTTTGGAGTATCATAAATGATTTATAATTGTATGCAAATTTTTTTAAGCCAATAATAAGCCGCTGAACTGAAAACAGCAAAGAAATTTTCTCCAAAAAAAAAATTATAAAAATTAATAAATTTTTTTTTTCTAACAAAAACGCAAACATTTTTAATAACTTGAAAAATTAAAAATTTATAGCGAGTTTTTTAAAGGTAAGCGTTTGAAAGTTCGTTGCGTGCTTGCTTTCTGTAAAATTTTTTACAGCGAATGTGTTTCTGTGCCCTCAATCACACAGCAAACGATAAATATCGATTTAGTTATCTATATTAACTTTGCAACGAAGAACACCCTGAAAGTACGTCGGCAACCCTAAAAAGTATATACCAAGATAAAGGATCAGCGTGACAAGCTGAGTCAATTTAGCTATGCCAGTTTGTAAACACGCGCACTATGTAGTCCCCCAGCGTTTCAGATCTCGAACTGAAATTTTGCACACTTGCTTTTCACTGCAAGCAGCTGCTTATTTGTCGAAAGTTTTTTCTTTAATTTAATGAAAAACTATTATTTCCAATTGTGCTCGCCTGTGGTAGGTGGAGGAGTATTAGGTTAGTGAAAATATAATCTGGGTTGTCATAAATTCGTTTTTTTTGTTTGGTGTTCCGCACCTTAACAGCACGCTACGCTACCTCTACTTCTCTGTACAGCATCTGTTGCCGATAATGATCACAACACTTCGAGAAGTTAAACACAAGCCATTAAAATATAAAAATATCGCATTACATAAGTTTCAATTGTTCTAACGCCCATTATTCTCACTGATATAACAATGTTTCCTTTTTTTTTATATTTTTATCTAATTTTATACCCTGCACAGAGTATATTAAGTTTGCCACGAAGTTTGTAACACCCAGAAGGAAAAGTCGGAGACCCTATCAAATATATACATAAATATATACATAAATGATCAGCATTATGAGCTGAGTTGATTTAACCATGTCTGTCCGTCTGTCCGTCTGTCCGTCCCTCTATATATACGCGAACTAGTCCCGCAGTTTTTAAGCTAACGATCTGAAATTTTGCATCTGTACTTTGCGCACTAAGAAGCTGCTCGTTTGTCGGTATGGCCGATATCGGACCACTATAGCATATAGCTGCCATACAAACAGAAAAGTCGGAATAAGTAATTGTATAGAAAACTCTTTCATTTGACGAGATATCTTCAGGAAATTTGGCATGAGTTATTTTAGAAGGCAACAATATATTCTCCGAAGAAATTGTTTAGATCGAATCAGTATAGCATATAGCTGCCATACAAGCTGTATGATCGAAATCGAGTTCTTCTAACGAACCTTTTGTAATTGTAAGGGGTATTATAGCTTCGGTGCAACCGAAATTAACGTTTTTTCTTCTGTTGTTTTTTTTCTGTTTTAACTCTAACGAGTGCCTTTACGAAACAAGCCCGGCGTGTACAATTACAGTGATGATCTAATTCAAAGTTAATTAACAATGCAAATGCAAACGTTCAACGCTGGGAATATGCAAGTAGGCGCAGTGCAAAAAATTACAACAACAACAACAACAAAATTATTTGAAAAGGCAAGCAGCGACTATTCAATAAACAACACAAAATATAAAATTGTGCAAAATACAAGCGAAGCGAAAAAATAAAAATAAAAATAAAAACAAAAATAACAATAACAAAAACAACAGTAAATAAAAAACCTTAACTGGCGAAAGTATTAAACAAATGCAGCTTAAAAAACAGATAAATCTATTTATTGCCATATAAAACAAATTAATTGCACACTTACATATATGCATACTACTAATGTATGTATGTGTTATAAACAGCACTTGAAAATGACTAATGATGCCGGCTGGCGCGTGTAGAAACCAATTATTCAGCCATTAAAATAAATATGTAAATTTATATATCTGTAGATATGTCTATACATTTGTGTGCCAATTTAGGTAACAGCTTCTTATAATTCATTAAAAAGGCAAGCGTCAAGAGCAAAGCTTGCCGAAATCATTCGCAGCACTAAAAGCGTTCAATTAACTATAACAGCAACAAAAAACACTTGCTTACATAAAACAAAAAATTATTGTGGCAAATGTCATTTCAATCGACTTCAAAAAGCTGTCACTTAATATTATTGTTTTTGCTTTGTTTTGTGCGCAAATCTACTCGAAATGGCAGCACGCAGGCAGAGTAGAAGGCAGCGTGGCCACTAATGCGGATATTGTTGTTGATGTTGTTGCTACAGTTGCTGTATTCTAATATGTTCTGCTGGCGTTTCACATGACTTGTAACATTTCCTATGCTTTTTAGCCACCGCCTGCTGTTGTCGTTGTTATTTTTGCAATTTTGTTGCTGTTTAACGCTGTCAATTGCATTACACAGCATGCTTTTGACAGTAATTAATTTCCAATCAATTAACTCATGTCTGTTCCGAAAATCCCCAGTCATCTTTTGCCAGCGCCGCGCGTACCGCCAACACAATTGTCGCTTTCAGCTGCACGCTTAACGTTTTGGCTTGGCTTGGGATGGCTAATACCTAATAGAATCTTTTGCTACTTTTTATACTCGCGCAACATGTTGCTACTGTGTATAATAATTCTGTTCACGTAGCGGTTGTTTGTATTACCTGAAAATAATCGTGTTAGATACAGGGTAATACATATATAAATGATCAAGATGACGAGACGAGTTGAAATCCGGATGAAATGAAATGAAACTTTGTGTTCCTTGTCAAAAAAGTAAGGACGAGTTCATAGTTGGGCTGCCACGCCCACGAAACGTCACTACTCCAAAATATATAAAATGCCATAACTAAGCGCTCAATTAAGATATAAAGCTGTAATTTGGCACCGGAGTTTACAGTAGTATAGGGCACCTGTTTTTTCAAATGGGCGTGATCCCGCCCTCTAATATCTTTAATGTACATAACTCTGAAACTATTCAAGCTATATTACCCAAATTCGCTTAGAACAAATCTCTTAAGGACCTTCACCAACAGTGTGAAAATGGATTAAAACCCCGCACTCTACCCATATAACGGTTTTGGTAAAACTACTAAAACCGCGATAAATCAGTAACTAAATACTTCAGATACATAATATTTTACGACCGATATGGTACGAGAGGGCTTTATAGGAGACAGTGTCAAATTTGTACGATGGGCTTTGCAGCGTCCAAACTTAGGGGAAAATCCATATCTCAAGCCATATGCAATCGCTTTTAACTATATTTGGTATGTAATATGACCCTGATACTCCACATTACTGAGTGAAAGTAGGCGAAATCAGAAAAAAAACCACGCCTTCTTCCCATATACCACAATTTTAAATTATATTCCATCTGATTCTTTCACTATACAAATCAAGAACCAATCATTTTATACGGCAAAAACCTTGCACAAATAGTGCCCTCAATGTACAATATTTCAACTTATGTTCAAAAATTGTTTAGATCGGAATATGACTTTTGAAGAACCCAGATGCCAAATATGTGAACCCCAATGCGTATGGTTGACTTTTTGCCGAAAATATTGGTCAAGCTGTGAGATATATTATTGAAATTCGTGGAAAATAATTCCCTGATAATGGTAAGCCCTTGTGTCAGAAATATATTAATATGGTCAATACTTCCCTTATCCGCCATATACCTAATACGGTGATTTTCGAACTTCCAGTTGATTTTATATCACATATATTGATCAATGTGGGAGTTATTTTAATGAAATTGGGAGAGCGTAAATTTCTAATAACAGTATATCTTTGTATAAAATGAATAAAATAAACTAGAATATTGCCTTAGCCTCCATATAATAGATATTAATTATTTTGAAACGTCCGGCTAACTTTACTCTATATATATGTTTATATTTATATATTTATAAATTTGCTTGAAAATAAGTTGTCAAGTATACCCGAGCAATGTCAAAAACCAATGCATTCAGCCCTTCCATTTCTCCATGATTTTAGTATACTTTTCACTGACGGGAATTAAAATAAAGTAATAAAACTAAGTGAGTCTATGACCTTCAAAATAAGTATATATGATACCGAATTTGATTTTAATCCATTCACGATTTCGTCGAACAATGAAGTTGAGCACTTTCGCTCTATTTTTTAATATTACTAACAGCTAAAGATATTTAGTCGGCTTTGACACTTCCAAGTTGCAAGAGTATGAAATGTTTGGTTACACCCGAACTTAGCACTTCCTTATTTGTAATTTTTATTTTAATTGTTATTTTTTTGATTGATAAACCAGTTGCGTCTTAGTTTTTGGTCAAGCAAGCTTAGCGCAGGCAATAAACTTAAATGGCAAAATTGTAAATTAAATGCAAAACACATTAATACATATACAATATTGGTAATAATTTGAGGGAGATGTTTGGAAATTTTAGAATTTAAAAGTTTTTTGTTTTTGGCTAATCCCAAAACAAAGACGGTTGTGCTTTTTGCTTTTTTGGTAAAACAAAAACAAAAAAGCGTTAAATTAGAAAATATCATATTAGTTGTTGTAGATTAGAAGCTGGTACCGCCTTATTGGATTCGGCAAAAAGTCAGTGTTTGAGAGCATGAAGAAAATATGAACGAACCGGTCAAAATCGGTTAAAAATTCGAACGGAGCTCATCAGGTTCCTCAACTGCTTCAATGCAGTCCACTGTAAATGCATATCGGAGGTTCTAAGGCTGACGTTTCTGGAGCATTGCTGCACAATTCTGCATAAGTGCTTATATTTGTGGACGTCTCATTTCAGCCTGATAGTGGCTAAATTTTCGCCGAAATATATCATAGCTGTCAAAGCTGCGACACTTTATTTGCAAGCTTCGATTTCCGGTGAATTTTCTTTTTACAAAATGCAAATATCGAAGCCTGCAAATGTGTTGTGATTCGATTGAATTGAGCAGAGAGCTCTAATGGTCAGCTCGGCTTAGTTATATGAAATGCGCGTGAGAATTGATATCATTTTTTTTAAATAGATTTTCAGTGAGCTCTGCTAATAATACGACAAATTTAATCCCGACAAATTTATGTATAATACCAAAAAGTTTCACTGCATAGGTTTATTTGAACTCAATTATGGGCAAGGAAGCATTCATGCAGGCTGCAAACAAATAATTTATAAATAACACACACACACAAACGCGCAGTAGATGCTTAGTAATGCTTAGTAGATGCGCAGTGAATTGCGGCATTCCAGGAAATTGGGTGTGGATTTATTCAATTACGATAATGCACCAGCATTTCGTTGCTAAGGCCAAACGAGATAAGGAAAGCAGCTCAGCAAACTATAAGCATTTACTACAGAAGCACACACACACACATACATGCAGAAATACTTACTACTTACATACATGTATGTATGTACTTATCTACTTATAGAATTTACAAGCCGAGCAACATTGCTGCGAACACGAAACCGTCGAAAAGATGAAAGACGGCTGATAAGAGTTAAGGTTGTAATAGCCAAAAATAGAATTAACAAAACAAACAAAAACAAAGATAATGAAACGGAAAATATTAACCCAATTCCAATTGCAGTATGCTCCACCTTAGCGACTACTTAACGAATTTACATACGCAACCACCGAGAGCAAACAGCCAGCAAATAGGCTTACAGAGCTACATATGCTAGAAATATACGCTCGTAAATATAGTTTTATGCGCGTAATCGCTGCAGCTTCTAAAGCGCTTGAAAGCAGTTTAACATACACACACACACACACACACATTTATGTAGCCATATATATGTGTGTACATTTGTATCTGCAGTATTTTCCATATCTTTTGAATCTTTTCAACTGGGGAGCGGCAGCAAACGCGTTAGCAGCTGCCGGTTTTCGATTTGTTGGCGGTTAAACGCGGAAGACGGTCGCCGGCGTGCAACGTTGCTTGTGAGCTAATTAATTTTCGAGTAAGTTTTATTGTAACACACACACACACATATATGCGTATACTAACATAGATTTGTATGCATATGTAGTTATGACCGCTTTACTGATTTGCGATAAGAACGTGTGGCAGCGTCCCCCACTGCTGCGAGGCTGGGCGTCGCACACACCCACACGTACACATATACTAAATAATCGCATCCCAGGCGACCCAGTTGAGGCAGCGATACTGTTTGCTTGTGCGCCACCGTCAAAGGCGCACAAACAATGTTGCAACCGGTTTGGCGTTTCTTCTGCTTTGCATCTTGATATAAATTGAAAATTTCCACAAACTTACTTTTATAGATAAATACGGGCAAATTGCGATAGAGATTTACATGCGCTCAATGTTGTTGTTAGTGTTGTTAATATTGCTGTTGTTGCTATATTTTTATACTCCTGCAACATGTTGCACACAGTGTAATAGTTTTGTTCAACTAACAGTTGTTTATATCACCACTCTATCAGGCACTTGTGGGCCATACATTTTTTTCTTAAAGTGGGCGTGGCCTCACCCTCTATATGGCTATATGCATACATATATCTTCCAAATCACTAAAGCTAACTCAACCAAACTTGCTGCGAAGAAGTCCTTTTAGCATTTCTTTATAACTGTGAAAATGGCGAAAATCACATAGTAAACACGCCAACTCCCCATATAACGGTTATGTTGAAAATTAATAAAAGTACGATAACTCACTGATTAAAAGAGCCACAATCATTAAGTTTCGCAGCCAAGATATCAGCGATGCGTTTTTTGCGTTCTGGTATAAAAATTGGCCCGAATGGGCGTGGCATTGTTCACTTATAGGTGAAATCCTATATCTCAGGAACTACTAGACCAATTTCAACCAAATTTGGTAGGTAAGGCTATCCTATTATTATTATTATTGATTGAGAACCACGCATACTTTCCATATAACAAAATTTTTTAAATTTCATCTGATTCTTTCATTTTATGGTATACAAATTAAACATCAATGCTGTTATTAGGGTAAAACTTTGCACAAACAGTGCCCTCAAAGTATTTAGTTTAACACCCATAAACTATCGAAATTGAACTATTACTCTTCAAAGACGCAAATATGTGAACACTAGTACATATGGTTGATTTTTACCGAACATATCGGTCAGTCTATGAATTATGGTATTAAAATGCGGGTAAAATATTGTTGTGACCCTTGTGCCAAAAAATGGGTAAAATCGGGTCAATACTTCTCTTAGCCGCCACACACCTAATATAAATATTTACGGACTTTCGGTTGACTTCATAACGCATTCATCGGCCAATCTATAAGAAATTTTAATGAAATTCCGAAAACATCTCTTTCTAATAAT
Source organism: Bactrocera oleae (assembly GCF_042242935.1). NCBI lineage: Eukaryota > Metazoa > Arthropoda > Insecta > Diptera > Tephritidae > Bactrocera > Bactrocera oleae. Next base: position 11,886,940 of record NC_091540.1, on the reverse strand, counting down.
AGTGTATATCCTGTGATTGTAAATAATGGAAGCAACACTGCCTAATTTTAATTAAAAATATACGAAAATCACTTCAACTTGCGAGAGTATGAAATGTTCGGTTACACCCGAACTAAGAGCTTCCTTACTTGTTATTTTCTATTTTACCCTGGTGTTTGTTGGCTTAAGACAGCGCTTATCGAGCACGTTCACTTCGGTATTTGCATACAAACATATTGCGCATACACACATACATACATACATATATATGAACAGATACACATATTATGTTTATATAGAAACATAAGTGCATAAATACCCTTATACTCGTATATCGCCTTGCACGTCTCTTTCTTACGAGTTATTGGAGTGAAAACTCTTTCAAACACACACACAGACACACAGTTACAATTGTTGTTGCTGCTCTAAAATTATAATAAATCTCCTTGTTACTATTGGAGATAAGTACGATATGAGATTTTCTGCTAAATCTTGAAACGTAAACTATTGTAATATCAATTACGAGCATAACATTTAAATTAATAATGCTGCATGTACTTAAATTACTTTTTCTGTGAGCGGGATTTTCGTGGAATTTGCGTAAACTTCTAATAACTTGATACAATCTATATTTGGTTTGTTGCGAATACAGAAGCTACCAAATTACGCATTATAAGTTACTGAGCTATAACAAAATTATATAAATTTGATGGCGTTAAATTATTTGGCGTGGGGCCATGCTTAATTCGACTGCTCTATTTGGAATTAGTATGGTTTAAAAGAGTTTTAGTAATTAAAAACTCTTTCGTGCGGAAGTTGAAATTAAATAATAATCCCATACAATGCTTGACGGGCTCCAAAGCTTTTACCGTTTCTATGGATTCTCATATATTCATAAATGGAAGCATTTCTCTTTGTGTTCGCTTATGGACATGAATTTAATGTCTAAAACTTGTATATTTAGTTCTCAGATCTTGAACTGGTTATTAAAGGTAGAAATCTTTCACATCATGCACAAAAAAAAAGAAAATCTGTGTACCTGTAGCGATGGCAAAAGACCATACCACTTCAATCAAGTAACCTTAAAACTAATATTATATTATATACACAAATTAATTCGAGCTTGTAGTTATTTATTTCGAAATTCTTACTTTCAAGTGTTCCGAGTGCTATATTAGCCAAATTTTCTCATAAAAATTAATTAAAACTTTCTATTTCATATATTTACAATAATTAACGCTATATTGACCTCGAGTGATTAAATTTATCCTCTTGCCTTAGAGGCAATAAGATTAGGAATCTATAGCTTCCGTATCTGTATAGCTAAAATATATTACATTTTACGCACAGAATTTTAATTCAACAGTGGCAGTTTTGAAAGTCTTGAAACTTTCTGCTCAACTAAAAATGTTCCACAAGTCCATTTGTTGCAAAACCTTGTTGAATTTTATGCTTGTAAGCCAAAATCAAAATCGATTTAAATTTAGCATGAATTTGAAAATGTCTGGTAAAATATGAGGTTGCTTTAGGTATAATTAGGATTACTAAAACACAGACACAGTTTACTCGCTAGGCGTGGCTAAAGGCAAAAAACTCACCAAACTTATTTAAAACTTATTGTGTGCATAATGTTTCTACGATAAATAATAAATCTTAGTAAGTACTTAAAAACTTACTAAATACTTATTTTTTTGAAAAGTATCAAATATAACATCCGTCAACAAAAAAAAATTGTTTTTTGGCTTTCTGTTTTCATGCTCAAATTCTGTTTGCAGACATTGAAAAACACTGGAATTTTTATTTTAAGCTCTTAAAGTTTGATTTGCCCATACAAACGTAAAAGTGGTATGAAAAAAAAATCTCTACAAAAGCAAACTTTAATAAAAAAAAAATTGTATTTTTGGTGTCGGAAAAACAGAAATTTTACATGCAGAAGTCAGACCCAAAAATCATATCTACCGCTGTAATCACTCTAGCCAAATTTTCTCAGAAACCTGGTACAGCCATTTAACTCCTCTTGCCATTTCCAAATTCACCAGCCAAAAAGTAGTTGTGCATAGATGCATATAACTCCATTTAAAAAGTCAAACCTTGTAACTTTCAAATTAACAATCAATATTTGGCTTTTGAGTATAAACAGTACGTGTGTTAAGTATGTCAACCATTTTCTTAAAAATCACACATTTTGCAATGCATTCACACGCAGCTAACTAAACAAACTAGCCAGCAAGTGCAGCGCAACATTGTGTATGAATAAAATTGAAGAAAAACCAACAAATCAAATAAACAAGTAAAATGCATTTGTGAAATTCACACTCAAATGTCAAAAATAATGAAATAAATGATGCAGTGAAAATAAACAAAATATATGCCCACACTGGTAATCATTACTTTATGTGTATGTGTGTGTACGCTTGTATTTAGACACTAGATGCTGGTAGTGTAAATTGCAAATGGCTATATGGCTCCAAGTCACTCTGTTGTCATTTGTTCTGCATGATGTTTATGTTTGTTGCGCTGCCCCAGCAACACCACCACCAGCTGCAGTGCACTTGTTTGCGTTCACACCTTGTTATTATAAATAATCTTAAATGTATGTATGTGTGTGTGTGTGTGTGTGTAGGTGTAAGTTTACAATGAAACAATTTGTCAACTCACCTGTGACATGCCGCAAAGGTGACAACAACAAAAACAACTGATATAGCAACTGCATGTGCTTATACATACAAGTACATATATGGCAGACCCGAGAAGCTATGCAAACGCCTGTCGGTGGTGCGCTTCCTGCGCATAGCTGCTGGTTGACAACAACAGCTTATTTTTGTTGCCTTTACCAAGGTATTATTGTGCCCTTAGCTCTAGTTATAGCTCTTGTGGTTTTTGCTGCTACTGTTGTTGTTGTTGTCTTCGCTTGTTGTTGTTAGTTGTGTTGTTGTAAGCATTGTTAGCATTGTTTGATTTTGATTGATGTCTTTCAAATCAGCTTTTAATGATATTTAATGCTGAAATTAATTAATTTTAAATTAGCACGCACACAAACGCATGCACGCACGCACTAATACAGCGTTGAAACGTCTGTGTGGCTCATATATGCTACACTTGTATTAAAGAGCTTAGCAGTGGAAGCGGAAGACATATGTATGTGCATTAATAAGCTAAAGATTTTTACACACACACACACACATACATATACCATATACAACCACATATACGAGCTTTTACAAGCTCCAATTTTGTTTAATTTCTGAGTTTTGCCGTCTTTTTGTTGCCGCGACCACAGCATGAACTTGCACGCACAGTCTCACATACTCACATGCCCACACATAGATATCTAGCTTGTCTCGCTGTTTCACCTTTATTTGCTTGACAAGCGTCTTAATGCGTTTCACCTTTCTGCTTTTGAACATTTGTGGTTTTTCGCTTTGTTGCGGTTTTTCTAGGCAATTTTCCATTTTGTGGTCCAACAAAATTTGGTTTCCGAAGCAATTATTCTTACAGATATACCTAGATACGTATATTGTATCTGTTGTTGTATAATTCTTTATATAATATGCCTATATTACTATTAGCGTTAACTAAACCTATTCTGTCAGAAACGTACAAAATTACAAAAAATTTACACTGATAGATGATAAAGACAATGGTGGAAGAACAGCACGTTGGCAAAAGCGATTCACCACTTAGAAAAGTATGAAATTTCGACAATCGTCGGAAGTGACTAAATAATTTATCTCTCGATGTAAGTTAATATCTTTTTATAAAACAAAACCAAGCAAAGGCTTTTTCTAGCTACTGATTTCTTAAGCAGAAATTTACTCTCTCATAATATGCCGCTAACTACAGTTGTCATTATTTAAATTTGGATCCGCTTAGGTGGCAAGGTTTAGCCAATGTTGCCGCTGAACTTTCGAAATCGTTTTATGAAAGATGCACCACTATTTGCTTATGAAAATATCAGTGTTATTTTGGTTTAATCCTACGTTCGACTTCATCAAAAGCACCACAACCATTTTACTATTATTCTACATTGGTTCTATTATAACAACACGTTGTCCGAGGACAACTGGAGAGTTAGCTACGGCTGCCAAAAGTGCTCCGTAGGCTCAGAAGATCAGATCTAATCCGAAGCTTAAGGGGTTAGGGGTAGTCAGAGGCACAAAAAAACGAGAATTTCCAGTAATTTTTTTTTGCTTCTAAGTCATGTTATTTTACAAAATTAGTATGCCATATTATACAATGTTTTAACTTGAAGTGACAAACATTTCAAAAAAAAAATAAATTTCAAATAAAAAAAGTTTTTAAAGTTTTAGCTGTCTGTGTTGACCTAGTTCCAAAAAAGGTCTTTGCGGAGACAATCATAAGTCTTGGAAATTCATCTAAAATCAATCGCATGGAAAAAATTAGTTTTATAAATAGATAATCCTAGGCCTGATCGAATCTTTTTTTTTTCAAAAATTAACAAAATGGCGGCCTCAAGAATTTTTTTTCTATATTTTTGGGAAAAAATCAACAGTTAATTGATTTTAAAAAATCGAAATTTTTGAAAAAAAATTCTTCGATCAGGCCCGAGTTTATTATGTATTCTAAAAGCTGTATAAATTTCATTAAAATCTAATGAGCGGTTTTCGAGTTGCCGTTGTCACCAGTTCAAAAAACATAGTTTCGAGAAAAACGCATTTAAAGTTTCACACTAGAGCTCGCGAGCGCTTTCAAGTGCTCGAGCGCTTTTTGTTATTTGTCGAATAACTCAAAAAGTAACTATCGGATCAACTTGAAATTTTCAGAGAATATATTCAAGATAAAAAATATTGATTATTTAAAAATTCGGACTACCCCTAAGCCCTTAAATAGTGAAACAGGATCTCACAATTCATAACTTTTGAATCGTGTTAGTGGGAGCAATTATTTGTTGCCTTAAATTTGTCGTTCTCAGTTGAAGCATAAGTTTGTATATGTAATGAGAATCTACAAATGCGGAACTACTAAACATACACTATGCAACATTAATATTCACACTCCCAATCCACATATGTAAATTCCTGAAAAAGTTAAGAATCGACAACAAGAAGAAAGTTAAAAGCTATACATATTATTATGTCTATATGTACGATATGTGTGTACGACATGTATGTACAATATGTATGTACGATGTACGATATGTATGTACGACCCTTCAGTTACCTGGCAACTCCGCTTTGATGGCGCTGTTGTAAATTAATGAAGCCTTAGATAATAATTGAGAATTTACAACGAGTTAAATGCTTCACTTCATCAACAACAGCACTTGGCTCAAAGCGATTTTGCTGCCTCCAGATATCACTCCCTTCTTACTATGCCTGCTATTGTGTGTGTGTGGGCGCGTACAAAGCTTTGACAATATTGTACACTTTAATCAACTGTTTGCATTATTAACATTTCATTATTATTTCGAAAAGCGACTGGCAAAAAGTCGGCTCACTTTTGTGTACGCAATTTGAAAGTGATGTAATATTAATAACAGCGTTTGGTGAAAATTTCATTTTAGATTTGTAGCATTGTTCTGCGCGCTCTCAGGCGCTCGCACTGTTCCGCGTAACTCTGTCGTTTGACTTTAATGCCCTTGAATTGCCGCTGTAAGAGACTCTTAAAGTTACTCCAGCCGTTAATCAGTTGTAATTAGAACTTTATGAATTTAATATGTGTATTGCTCATTAGCGCGTTTTAATGAAAAATGTTGCTTGTGCAAAGATTTGATTAAATTTCCAATCAAAGCGATTTATTGTGTGCTCGGAGAGTGTGAGATAAACAGGTAATTGGATGAGTGTTCAAAAACCCATAGCGTTCTAGCTTAATTATGACAAATTTAAAGGTCCCTCGTGCTGGATAAACTTATTAGTTACCTGCAGAGGCCATCAGAAGTTTTCTGCATTCAACAAAAATCCATGTCAAATTTCGTGAAGGCACAAAGTTTTCAATACAAAGATTTGATTTTGATTGGTCAATTTTTATGGCAGCTTTATCCTATAGTGGCCTAGTTCTGACAAACGAACAGCTTTTTAGGGAGTAAAGGACGTGCCAAAACTTCATATCGACTTAAGACTGAGAAACTAGTTCGTGTATAAACAGACAGGTGGATATGACTAAAATGACTCAGGTCGTCAAACATATCACTTATTTAAATATACATTAGGGTGAAGCGAAATTTTTTTTTTGCATACCCTGAGGGTCAACTTTGTAGATTTTAAAAAACGAAAATTTTTGGAAAAAAATTTTTTTTAGCATCTAGAGGCGGCCTTCACTTTTAAAGTAAAGTTTTACCCTCAGGCTAAGCACAAAAAAATTTTTTTTCGCTTCACCCTAATACACATATATACTTTATATGATCTCCGATGTTTTCTTCTGGGTGTTACACATTTTTATGGGCTAGGTGTAAACCCTAGTAAAACGGAACTGAAGCTTTTCACGAGTAAAACAACGATACCTCGATTTAATCTTTCCTCATGCAGTAGTGTCTCTGTCGCTCACGGCAAAATACCTAAGGGTTGAATTCGTTACCAAACCGAATTGGTAAATTAATACTGAAAAACGAATAAACAAAGCGTATTTAGCCTTACTTAGCAGAAATTGTGGTCTTAAACCAAATATAGTCATATGGATGTATACGACCGTCATTAAACCAATTCAAACAGATGAAGTACTAGTTTGATGGCCAGCGTTAAAGAAACAATATAATATCAGGAAACTAAATGGAATTCAAAGAGCAGAATGTGTAGAAGTTACCAGGGCTACTAAGTCTTGTCCGACCGAGGGGCCTAATATTTTCCTGCAGCAAGTGCCCATAGATGAGTACACTCGGAACACAGCTGCCAGTTCCGCTTTCAGGATAAAGGAATTATGAGCTTGGAATCGCAAAGAATATGGACATAGAGCCGTACTGAACCAGCTTAACCTAAGTAAATCAGACTATATCCTTTCAAGGTTAGATTTTATTAGTCACTTTCGGTGGAGGATACTCTCTAGACCCGAAGGTAGAAGAGGTTTCATTGGGAAGGAAGATACTACATCTATTTATAACGACGGATCCAAAATGAAGTGCGGAGTAGGAGCAGAAGTATACTCCACCGCTCTTTCTATCCGTCTACCACATTCAGCCAGTATCTACCAAGCGCAAGGTCGAAGTATAGAGAAGGCCTGTGGAGTTTCTATTGAATAACTACGGGAGGTTGTTGACGCCAAGGATTAATTCCAGTATAATAAACAATTGCAGAAAGGCTTTAAGCTTAATGGCAGAACAACTCGACTTTCTCATAATTTGGGTTCCTGATCATAGGAAAATTTTCGGCAACGAAAAGGCAGATGATTTGGAAAAGCTGGAGAGAGCTTTATGTGCATTTTGTACAAAAAGCTCAGAGCAGATGGGAATCAATAACAAAGCAAATATGGCTCAAATATGACAAGAATGGAAACAAGGACTTAATTAATAGGTCCAGAAAATATGAGTATACGGATCCAGATAGAATACGGACTAACAGCCACTACAATGGGGCACTGGTCTTTTGGAGTGTGTGCGCTAAAAATGAGAATGTCTTATAACAATATTAACCGCAGCTGCAAGCAAGAAAGCATTAAGGAAACTGTTTTTTTATAATTTTTTAAAATAATATAATTTTTTTCACAAATTCATTAAGGAGCGTTTCTGTACTAAATTAAAGAAAATTTATTGCGTTTATGATTTTTTTATACCCCTAACCCTTTGACCTGGAATTAAGCCAGAGTCCTCAGTGAACATTTGCATACATGTGTTAGTAATTAAGTGGATATTCTCAATTTGAGTTTATGCTAACAATTCAAAGACATCTGTGCTTCATTAAGAAATTGATTTTACGAGTATATGATTACAACAAAAACTTAAAAAAAAAAACAATTACTTCCCCACCAGCGCAGATACCACCAATATGAGAGACAATAAAATGGAAAAATCAGAATCAGCCACACCTTTGATTGGCAATTCACCGCCGACACCGCAAACAGGAATACAGATATGAATATATGGATGTGCTGCCATATTGAATATGCAAATCGAATCAAATACAGCAGCAGCTGCAGCTACATCTATTAATTTTGTGGACACTTGCTGCCAAATCAGCCACGTTCCATGTCAAACCGCCGAGTGGAGCGGTGAAGAGGGTCGTAGTGTCCACACTTTCGGGCAAATACGAGTACTAATTAATTTACCAGTCAATTTTGTGGTTTTCAATTTTCATTTCACTTTACTGCGCAACACACCCACCCTCACCCATATACACACACATACACATACGAGAGGAGCAGCAGCTGTTGTGCTAGGAATATATATGGAAAAGGCAAGATAGATGATGGGCGGTTGGAGCAGAGAAGCACAGATAGCAACTTGGAACTAAAATTTTCGACAGGTGGCAGACATCAGCAGCAGCATGCTGGTGTGTGTGTGTGTGCCTGCTTGCAACCGAAACGCTATAAGAGTCGAACTGCTGTGATTGTTTGGGGCGCTCGGCGAAACTAAGCCACCTACAGCACAACCACAAACAATGGCAAGCAAATATAACAACAACAACAATAACTCAATACCAATACATAAACACTCATTTGTGTACATTGTTGCTGACACCGAAAAGCACTTTTGTTGAGGTTTGTTCGCTCACCCGCTCACTACACTCCAAGTTGCAGTCGCCGCAACGCCACAAAGCAGCCAAAATTGTGTTCTTTGCTAGTTCAATTTACTTGTATGCACACACATACATACATATATATATCCATAGATATGTATATATATATATCGGTATATTTGTATGGTGTGCCTCATAGTCTGTCTCACAGTCCAGTTGTAATTCAGACAATCAACGTGTTTGTTTGTCAGTTTGTTGTTCGAAACCACCAAACCTATGCAATTATATCAACGCTACATATATACAGACACACGCATGCACATACATGCATACACATATACACGAAAAGACACTTATAGACAATCAAAGCAAATTAGTTGGGCGCGGAAGCAGGCGTTTGTTGCAAGTGCCACAACGATCCATTAGCATACAAGGCAACCTAATACCACCTACGTCATCAGCGCCACCCCCTGTCACACCACATTCCCATTACTCACCCGCCGCTACATAAAATTTAACTTAATTTTGTTTATTTTTGATTGTTTAATTTATGTTCCGCCAGTGCGTCCATCAGTCTGCCCGTCGGCCAGCGTGCTCATCAGTCCCTTTTTCACGGTTTATTATATTATATAATTTCTTCAGTCCTCTGTGTATTTTGTCATTGGAGTATATTTGAGGTTTGTTTGCTTACTTACAACTGTTGTTGGTCGGCGACAAGTGTCGCCCGCAAGCAGGCGTGTACCCAGCGAAAATTATCTCATATTTCTTTAACTTTGACAGGCGAATGTCAAAAATGAAATTTGTCACATTAGTGTAATGAAGTTTGTAGTAGTTGTGGAAGACAAACAAATTAAAGGGTTTGGTTTGGCAGCAACAGTAATAGGCACGGAAAATCGTCAAGTCGCTTTCGGTGTTAAAATGAAAATATAATTATTCCAAATGACACAAACTGTTAACCAACTGACTGTCAGATAAGAAAGCAGTTATGATAGCACTTTACAAAAAGGTTGTGATCCTGTATGTGATGGTGTATCAAAGATTTGATATCAGCCTGAAATCAATATCAAAAGAGCTTTGTTAAATTCTCAGCAAACAATGCCCAATCTTCAAACGAACTTATCGCAAGATGCTCATAACATTCAAAAGCGATTTTGTGTGGCATTACAGCAGATTATACAGATATTCGCCTAAATGTAGGCAATACTTTTTTGAAAATATTAGAAATTTAACGAAAATTGTTGCCTACAATTAGGCTAAGCTCACATTCAATCGAAAATAGTAAAGCTATGCAGTTTAAAAAAAAATATTTTGCAGCTTGCACATAAAAGCTTGTATAAGCTCTCGCTAATTTTAAGGTAATAATTAGTAGAGCAGCTAAAGATTTTATGGCAGCTACGAGGCTTTGAAATTCATTAAAGCCACAGCATTAAATTGTATTTTAGTCCTAAAGTGGTGACAGTAATAAACAATAATATTTTTTATGTCTTGTCTGCAGCAAAATATGTACGCGTCGTTGAAATGTGTGACATTTCAAACGCCACCATAAAAAATAGCTTCAGCGTAATAAAATCAGCGTTAAAATAACGTGAAATTGATTTGATTTTGAATGCTTGAATTTAATACTATTGTGCGCTGACTTAAAGCGCGCATTATATCCATGTAAAATAACGCGCGTTCAATACTCGCTAGACACGCTTTAAAGCTTTAATAGATCGTTGTTTGAATGCGCGGCTTCGGTTTATGTAAATCTAAAGGGCAAAGGTGATAGGCATTCGATACCTTGGAGACATTATCAAAAATATTATATGCATAAATAACAGCCAAACAAATGCATGTGTGTACGCTTATATACGAGTATATATATTATGTACATATATATGTATATGTGCTTGTAAGCGTGTGTGTTTATAATTTTGTGACATTCTGACATTGTGTCAGTTATTTAGATATTTGCTTTGAGGTAGGCATGGTGACACTTTATTTTCCTTTGACAGCCAACTGACATACAACACACGCACGCCTCTTCACTTCTGCGTTGAAATTATATTTGAATAAATTTCGTGATGTTTTGACAAAAAAAAACGCATATAATTTTCATTAATTTCGAGTGCTGTAATTAAGTGTAACACCCACACGCATTCAAATTGTGTATGAGGGTGTGTGTAATAATGTGTGTATGCAAATGTTTACCTTTGGTCGCAACACACGTAACGTAATTTACGTGTATTTGTTTGTATTTTATTGTACTTATTCATGCTTTAAAAGCTTCCTAATAACAGTAATTATTAGATTAGTTGCCATTGTTGTAGAGGTGAAAGCGCCCACACATGTATTTCGAGTAAACGGACTGCTCACATTTTAGCCATATAAATGCATATTCGAGATTATTAGCTGTTCGAGAGTTGGGTCACGGCGTTAACAACTACCGCAAGCGTGTAACTGGCGCGCGTGACGAATATGTGCATAATTTATATTGCGACTGACCAGCTAAGTGATTAAATCGTGTAAAAGCTATCACATATAGCTACACAATAGCGTTATTAACAAAGATATAGTGTTGTAGCAAATCGAAAATAGAACTTCGAGCGCGCTGAAGCTGACTATATACCGATGTTGCGTTAGAGCAATGAACTGAGACTAGCTCTCAGCTTATTTTTATATTTACTGTGTTTCAAAATTAGTGGGGACAGTAAGTCTTAGAAGAACCGGCCTGTTATTTCCAATTGAGCCAGCCAGACACTCGAAGCTCGTTACATACTGACATAAATGCCAATATGGCAGCAATAAATTAAAAAAAAAAATTTATTTTGGGTTGCAAGAACCGAAAATGATAGTAAAAATTTTCTAACTTGTAAGATTTTTTGTGTTGTAGTCAAGTTGTGTAGGGGTCAAACCAACACCATTTACTTAAATGACAAAAATAGGCTGAATGTGATGGGAAATTGTTGAACTCAAATTCGTTATCAGTACAGCTCAAATAGTGACCACCACAGACCGCTTAGCTCATCAGTCGCGAATTTTTTCTACATATTTGTTGAGTAGTGTTATTATCAGTTGCGTGATCTATAGCTTTACAGTTGGAAACGAAGCAAAGTCAAGTATTTCTAAAGCTGACAAAGGCGCAGATGTCATCTTATATAACGATTAAACTTGGGTAACGTACTCGAAGTTAACATTCAACTCTTTTACTTGTGTGTATAAAAACCTGCGGCCAAAGTTTGAACTTTGCCGTATTATGAAAGAAATGTTATATTCTCACACAAAAATATCGTATATTTCAGCTAAAAACTTCCGAAAGAGTACACAGCTGCTTGTTAGTGACTCAGCTGTACAGAAAAACTTTAATAAGAACTATCTTATGTCGAAAGATTATTTCTAGAAACACTAATACTGCTTGAGAACTTTAAACTAGCAAATTTCTTTCAAGCTTTATAATAAATAAATTTTATTATTATTTTAACAAATAAATTTTATTATTATTTTAATAAATAAATTTTATTATTAATAAATTAATTAATAAATATGCGTTTTGACGCTTGTCAACTGTGATCACATAACAGCGTTATCTTGTCAAAATAATTGCCAATATGTTGTAGAACAAGTGATTTGTACAAATTTCAGTAACTTTGCACGATAGCTTCCCCATTCAATCAATATGCATAATAATTATTAACAACTAACATTCACAATAAGGGAATTTGAACATTTGACAGCACCAACGGCCGGGGGTTTAATGCCAAAATTCATGTCGAAGCGTTAATTGGTCACCATGTGGAGTTGAGGAAATCGGTAGGAATATCAAATTACGGATTATTTTGTGCTGTGCGAATTTGCATATATGCACATATACGTGTATGTATATGTGCCTGCAACAACAATTTTTTTTTGTGAATAAACCAAAATTCAGTCGTTAAATAAAACATGAGCTTTTATGCACAGAGAGAAAATAATATGCACACACAAACGACATGCATAGGTATATCTGCCATATAGTATATAACCTGTAAGCTATGTATTTATGCATGTTGAATTTGATTGCCTGCAGACAATCACTGTCATTGGCTTATAATCCGATTAAAATGTTGTATTGTGTATTTGAGTAGGTTTTTATTAAATATTGCATATTGTTGAAGAATTAGCACATGTCACTTGCGAAACAATTTAATTAAGATTTCATGTCCATTTGATGGACAGTGTGCGGCACAATGCTATATAACCGATATATATGAGTGGCTTACCATACATATATGTATGTGCGGGTTGGCAGTGAAATATTTATGTCCTAAAGGGTGTGCAAGAATGTGTGCTTTAGAGTTTATATTAGTGTTAGATAGTGGATAAGTAAAGCAGCTTATAGGAATTTGGTTATAAATTATTAAAATTTTAAGTATATTATGAAGGAATCGATATTATATTCCAAAGATATTAGCAAGTATATACTAGTTTTTATATGTTAAGCATTGGATTCTAAGTAATTAATAACAAATAACAGATGCTAAATATTATACATTTGAAATTTGATACTAGACATTAGATTATAGTTCACAGATTTTAGCTTAAATAACATATAGATATTAAATATGAAATTTTAGACACTAGATGCTAATTATTAGATAAGAAAACATACGTATGATACTGTACATGAGATATTTCCCAGAAAAAAAAGGGATTAGCACAGGCACGGATTTAGGATTTCGGAAAGAGGGCATTCGCCGTGTATGTGTCACTGGTTTAGAAGATATAGTAGTTCTCGCTGGTAGTAATAAAAATCAAAATAAGGTAGCTACTTATGTTACCAAACACCACATCTTATTGCATTTCGGTTCAGGAAGCTGATTTGGAGCTAATACGACTATAAGTTACAGGTATTTTATTCTTATTTAACCTTTTCTGATATAGTTGTTTTGATTTCTGCAAATAATTCTGGAATTAAAAAGTGCCTTGCAGCAAGCGTCGTACAAGCAATAAAAGCTAAAAACAAAGCACTCGCACTGCATTAAAATTAGTTGAACAACAAACTGCAACAACAACAATAACAAAAAAAAACCGCAACTATAACGAATGCTGCTGCTGCCCCAAGCAGTCGATTAGCCATGGCTGCAGTAGAAATATCGAGCTCACAGCTGTCGACTGCTACAATGGGCCAAACTGACCCCTTAGCTTTAGCTTAATAATTTTTATTTCGCCATATTTTACTTAATTCTCTCTACAGCGACTGCGCAAAAGAAAACAAAAACGTATGCCTTTATTCTGCTGATGATTTTGTTTATACCAAAAGCCGATAGGGAATATGTATATATGTATGTATGTAGGCACAATGAAAAAAATCTGATATCATACACTTATTTATTATACGATCGTATAAAAAAGAAAGGAAAAAGGAGCAACACAGCAAGCAGCTAAAAAAAAAAATAACGAATGTGGCACGTTTTAGTGGCTCAGTTGCCATGAGATAGTGGAAACGTGAAAATGAGAGGCACAAAAACTATACGTGCTGCACAAAGATACGTACACTCGCACATGCATATAAGCATATATGTATAAATACATATGTGTGTATGTGGTGTAGATATGTAAATATATATATCTATATATCTATATATATATATAAATAGTTATTTTGTACCGGTACACAACTGATACAACACATATTCATATCGCTTCCACTGCATCTCTTCAACACACACACACACTCACCCGCATATCTACGAAATTCTGTATGAATATCGCTCCACGCCTTATTAATATAAATGAATAAAACGTGATGTATCTATAGGCGAGATATAGAGTAAGTACGGGCATATTCTATACTTACATATATATCTCGGGCAGCGAGTGTAGTGTGTAGGCCAAACCGTAGGCATCGTCCAAATAAAAGGCAACAAAACCAATAAAAACACAAACGACGCGAGTGCACACAAAAAGCAGAAAAGTGACAAAACAACAAAAAGATTGGCAAATAAAGGCGAAACGCTATCGGTCATATGCATATAATATCGGAGAGGCCACAAATGCAGCGGCTGCCGCAGCGCACAGCGTGTGTATGCTATAGGTGTATACACTTCTACATATGTATATGTATATATATAGCAATAATACATGGTAGATAAATATGCACGTTTGCTATTGTATTCTGTATCAGATACACAGCGCAAAAGTTGCAAAACGTGCGAGAAATTGTACTTCTTACACTTGCAGATATTTAATGGAAAATTGAGATTAGCTTACATTTAGCCTGGGGAATTTAGACGGCACAGCTTTCGCACAAACTAGACTAGTGCTCTATGCTTAGTGATTTATTTTTGTATTGCATATAAATATAGATTTTTTTGGGCAAATGTGTTTAAGCAGATATTTTATTATTTTGCGATTGTATGCGTAATCAAGTCTCAACCAGTTTTAATCAGTGAGATAATATAACAGTTGTGTAAAGTATTTTTTTACAAGTCTTTATTGAAAACCATGCTACAACCTAACAGTTAAATTGACGGATTTATCTCAGAACATACAGTTGAACTTAAAAGTTTTTTAGTTATATATTATATGTATGTATGTACTCTCTTATACTCTTCTGTATCTATAAATTGAACTGTGTTGTTGCTTTTGTAACTGCTAATTATTTTCTTTTCTATTTTCCAAAATACTTATGAGCTTTCCAGGCATTGGAGGATGGTTTGTAGTTAAGAGTTGGTTATAGATACATATGTATGTATAGCAATTTCGATTACCTGCTGCAAGCTTTATATGACTTTACTAGAGCTATTCAATTATACACTCCATGCTTTTATTTATACAACGTGTGTATGTATGCATTTACTATATTTTTAGAGGCAGCAAGCTACCGTTTACAACAGCAGACAATATTAAAATTCAATAAAACTTTATGATCTTACTTTCATGATTTTCTAAAAAAAAACTTGTAAATACGCTTGAACTTTCACTCGGAAAGAGCTTATTTAAAAGTCTGATATTAAGCTTGAATGCATTTTAATGTAAAACTATGACATTGCATGCTGTATCATCTGAAAGCTTTCATTGTGCTGTATCATCTGACAGCTTTCATTGTTTGAAAGCTGCGCACAATTTAAAGTATTGTATGTTGTATTTTCGAGTTTCGTTTTAAAGTATGACTATACATTTGAAGAACGAAATTGCATATGAAAACTTTATCAGCTGAGCCTTTAAGAAGCTCTCACTGCCTTAAAGTACATATATCATCTGATCTTTTTAAAAGTTTACACCACTTAAAGATGCACATATTTTAGCTTGCTTTAGTGTCTCGTTTTGCTTAATAACTAGCTATTTAAAGAACAAAATTACATGTGAAAGTTTTATCAACTAAGCTTTTTAAAAGCTTACACAATTTTGAAGTTTCACTACTTAAAGATGCACATAATTTAGCTTTCTTTAGAGTTTCGTTTTGATTAATAACTAGCTATTTAAAGAGCAAAATTACATGTGAAAGTTTTGTCAACTAAGCTTTTTAAAAGCTTTCACAATTTTAAAGTTTCACTACTTAAAGATGCGCATAATTTAGCTTGCTTTAGATATTAATAATTAGATATTTAAAGAACAAAATTACATGTGAAAGTTTTTTCAACTAAGCTTTTTAAAAGTTTTCACAATTTTAAAGTTTCACTACTTAAAGATGCACATAATTTAGCTTGCTTTAGAGATTAATAACTAGCTGTATAAAGAACAAAATTATATGTGAAATTTTTATCAATTAAGCTTTCTAAGAGCTTTCATTATTTTGAAGCTGCGCTTAGTTTAACTTCTGTTGATTTTTCTTGACTCTGTAGGAATAAAACTAAAATGATGATACTTTAAACCTCAATTTTTATATATACATACACACATAGCTTCGCTAGCATTAAATTACACACATTTGGATTAAAAGCACGCTCGCCGTTTAATAAGCTGTCCAGAACCTTCAATATACTACAAATAGCTGTGGATATTTATAGACTTAGCAGCTGCTTACGTTGACACTGAGGTCGCTTATCGCTTACATACCTATATACACAACTATATATATGTGTGTGTCTACGAATAATTCTTCAACTTAAAAGCTTAGCTTTTCCACTGCACACTGTCGTCGCTTAGACAATTACATGCATTTCTTATGGAAAAGGTTTCTGACAACGTCTTAGAACGCGCCACATACACACACACCTATGTATACGGTGCATGCCGGCAGCGGTACGCCAGCTGATCCCCTGCTGATACCCACTTAAGCGAAATGTTACCCCAACTATTAAAAGTCCCATAACACAGCACCCACATACATACACCCACAACGCCATATATAATACTTTATTCGCTCATCAGTGTACTTGATAGTTGAATGACAGGCATCATCACATCGTCATAAAGGGGGAATGACGTAGGAAAGGCCCCATGCCGGGTATGTCAATGGAAATGTAGCGCTGCCGTGGGAGACACTCATCTAGTATTACATGTGGGCATATATACTACTATATACATATCATTAAATTGGCTGAATTAAACTACCTATTCGCATATTCTAATCATAACTGACGTATTTTCTAAACATCCACACATGCTAAGTGCCTAAAACAAAAAACAAGAACACAAACAAAATAATAGAAAAAAGCGAAAAATTCAATTGCCTTGTCAGTTTCTATTTATTCACGCGGATCGATTACGTTGCCATGTTTATACACACACACTTATGTGTATATAATATAGATGTGTGTGTCTATCATATGTGGGTGTGTTTGTATTTTTGCTATCGTTTGCATTTTGTACGCTAGTATAAGCCAAATTAATGCACTTACGCTGGCATTTCCGCCTACTATTTGGCCCAATTGCTATTTGGCTCGGCTCGTACTTGATACGTGTCTGTCACGTCAGCAAGGGTTAAGACAAATAAAATTAGATTTCTTCAGCACATATCGTGCACGGTAAGGCCCTTGCGCACACCTACATTCTATATTAAGACGTGTGTGAGTGTGTGTGTGTGTGTGCGGGTGCATTGGCATCAACTGGATTACTGTTGTTAGAAAATTGCTTGCATATAACTGTTTTCTTATTGCCATATCGGTTTCCTTGGTGAACTAGGCGTACACTTGAGTGTTGACGTTAATGTGAAACTAATCCTTTGCTGGCAAGTTTTGTGTTTGAATATGAAATATTTTTCCATGACATTGAGTGTAACGGGCTTGACTTGATGTATGGGTGTGGATAATGCCTTTAGAGTATCATCACTTTGTTATTGATACAATTTTGTATTTTCATAATAAAAGAAGTACTAGTTTTTAGACAAAATACCATATCAGTTGCCTTCCTAGTTTCATATATATTCATTGGTTTATGCTGCATATGCCATTTTGAGAAACATTTTGACGAAAGCGATTCGTTCTACTTAGTAAAATTAACCTAAAAGTTTGGAAACAAGCTTTAACCGCTTTATGTATCTAGAAAATTCTGTACTGTGTACTCTAAAATGGTTCTTAGCTGATATATTCACCGACTTTTAGGTATATCAATTGATTTATGGATATGTCATGAAACGAAAAACGCTGACTCGTTTGACTTGCCGCAAGCCTTCTCGCACACACGAACGAAGGCTTTTTTTTAAAACTCCAATAATGACCACAAAATTTTTTTTAAGTTGATAACTTTTAATTGCCCAGAAAGAGGACTCTCCACGGCTTCTAAAACACTTATTAAAAATTTTTTACGAAATAAAAATTATAAATCGAAATTTACTTTAAAATTGAGTGGGCCGCCTCTAGATGTTAAAAAACAAAATTCCAAACATTTTTTTTTTTTTTAATCTACAAATTTTACTCTCAGGCTAAGCACAAAAAAATGTTGTTTTCGCTCCACCCTAGTATATGTATATATACCCTTTACATTTAGAAAAAGCGCCTACTTAACAGATAATGTCAATACTTTCGATTTAATATACCATATCTTTTTTTTTTTTTTTTTTTTTATTCAGTATGCTTTGGTTTGGCATGAGAAAATGTTACAAAAGGTAATATAAAGCCATATATGCCATCGGATAACAGTGAGACAAGTTGCTTCGTTATTTTAGCCACAAATGTACTCAAAAGATCTACAGACATCATTTATTCTAAGGAATTAGTTTTTAGTCTTGTCCCAACTTATTTTTTCTACAACAGAGCCAACTTTTCATGCTGAACTATTTGCATAAAATATTATATTAAAGGCTTCTTCACCGAAACCCGAAAAAACCCGAATTTCACCTCAGATAAGACTTTCAGGGTATCTGAGTTATAGCGTCAGGTGTCACTCGATATTAATATCTTGTATTTTCCGTGTATTTCAATAGTAGATTATTTTAAAAAATTTACTTCTCTACTGCTAGTTTGTTATCGGAAATCTGTCATGTTCTAGACTACCGAATCGATATGGCAACGTATTAGAAAATGCTATATGCTATCAGCTTTGAAACGCTAAGATAAAATTGGTAATCTTGTTAAAGGCTTTCATATGTTTAATTCCAAGGCGGCGTGAAATCTTCACATATTCCCTTCGGTGAAATTCAGCCATAATTATTTACTTACTTCCTATAATTTGTTGAACATTTTTAAATACTGTTATGCCTTCGGCACATATTTTGACCGCACAACTACAAATTATTTCAGTTAAATAAACTAGATTTTATTTAAAAAAAAAACAACAATAACAAAGTTCCTTATTTTTTCGCAAATTGCAGAAAGTTTTGCAACTCGTTGCCTTGCTCTGGTCTTTTATGTCCAATTTCTTCAAATTTGTTGCAATTCAACTTGCCACACTGCACAAACAACACATAAGTGAGTGTTGTTGCAAGCAATTTCTTTTACATTCGTACAACGGTGCTATTTGGTCGTCATTTTTGTTTGCGGTTCGCTCGCTGGCGTTGTTCGTTATTGTTACTTTTGGTTGCCTTAGTTTGTTTTAGCTTAGTTTGAAGTCGAAATGCTTTTTTGATGCTTATTTACTATTTTTATGCTTTGCTGATTTCTGCCACTCGTCATACACTCTCAACCACACTAACTCACACACACACACAGAAACACGCGCGCACACTCAAAGCGAGATAACAAACTTCATATTGCACTTTATTCTGCTTAAACAACTTTTGACTGGATACTTTGACTTGCCACCGCACACACACACACAAAGTGTAAGTTAAATCGCATAAGAACAGGCAACACAGTTAGTGTTTGTGCGTGTGTTGCTGCAATTGCTGGTTATATGGATATGTACCTATTGGCTTTCGCGCTGCTGCCACTGACAACGCAGCCAACTAACTTCGATGTTCTACTTCTTCAACTAGTTTTTGCCTTTGCTGCTGTTGCACACTTTTTTTCTCTAGCCGAAGTAGCAACAATGAAAGAAATATAAAGAAGTTGTTATGGTTGCTTTCGTCTACATTGAAGTGCATATACTAAAACTAAATCCAGCAGTAGTCCTTTCTATTGCGGCTCACACGATCCGTAAGAACTCGAGTATCTCAATTTTAGTTTAGTCTGTGCCCCCTGCAACTTGCTGCGGTTTCCTCTGTTTACTTACTTCTTTTTCTTTTTTTGGATAGTATTGCTTTGCGCTGCTGCTGCTCATTGTTAGCTGTTCGAGTTTTCGTTAGTTTCAGTCTCGGTTAGTCAGTCAGTCCGTCAGTTTGGCTTTTAACGCGCAGACAGCTACGCGTACTTCAATAAAAACTTTTCTGCATTTTCATACATGCCACAGTGGGTCTATGTGCTTAAATGCGGTCCTTTTGCACACGTTCTTTTCACCCCAGGAAGCTGCTTATATGTCGGAACGCCGTTACCTGACTACTATAGCATATAGCTGCCCTAAAAATCGAACGATCTGAGTGAATGCTTGTTCCGAAAACTTTTTCATTTTACGAGCTAGCTACAAGAAATTCGACGTAGTTGATTATCCAAAGCATCTCTACAATTTTCCAAGAAATTGTTTATAACTTAGAACTATAGCTATTGCTGCCATACAAACTGAGCGATCAAAATCAAGTGAAATAGCTTTTTCTAACCGTTTTTGCTAAAAAAAATGCTCCTATGTATCGTATATAGCTTTAAGGCAACCGAAGCTAATATTTTTTCTTCTTTTGAAATAAATTTATTCCAAAAAAAAATTTTTTTATGATTTTTTTTTCTAAAAAAATTTCAGTTTATGTATTCAGCATACACTTTTATTTGTAGCTGGTTTGTTGCTAACATTTGGTAATTTGAATCATTTCACCCCACTGTGCCACAACGCTTACGCTGTTAGCTCCGAATGGAATTGCATGAAAGTTTTAACTAGTTAAGTAGCTATTTCTGCGCTTTGATCGAAAGTTTTCCTGTCTTTTATATGCGTTTATGTGCACATAAGCTCAGTAGGAAAAATATAGGGACTTACATTTTCGGTTGAATCTTACAATTCGGATATATAAAAGGTCTTAAATTTTTATGAAGCTTTGGAGTAAAAGTAATTTTGGTAAATTGAAATTAAAAAGTTGATAAAAAATTTTAAATTTGAAATTTCAAAAATTTTAAATTTTGAAAATTTGATATTTCGAAAATTTAAAATTATTTAATTAATAAAGCATATCCACGACCTGGTAGATATTGTAGTATTTGAAATTTTGAATATTTGAATATTTGAAATTTAGAAAATTTGATTTTTCGAAAATTTAAAAATATTTAATTAATAAATGGTAGCTTTTATGTTAGCTAAATAAAATTTTTTCTGTGTTTTTTGTAAATTTTTAATACAGAAAAAAGTGTTGCTTTGAATCGCAGTTTGTAAAATTAGAAATGTTTACCCAAAAAATATAAAGTTCTTCCGAATTAAGCGATAAACATGTGGTTTTCAGCTAAACAATGCGCCTAATAAACCGCTTTTTACAAATTGTTTTGCGGGTAATAAAATTTATGATTTAATTGCAATTTTTTCCTATAGGGTAGCTATAAAATACGCAAACTTTGTATACGTATGATGTACCGCTATACAGAGTATACTGAAAATATTATATTTTTTCTACTTTCGTGTAGTTGGTAATTTGATTTGATTTTGCAACTTTGATTGCGGTTATAATTGTGCTATATGCACTCCCGGTATGCACAAGTATATTTGTGTTCACGTGTGTGTGTGTGACTTTTGTGCATTTCCGAAAATAGTATTCGAAATGAAAAAGTTGATGAATTTTAGATTTTATCTGCTCTCCTTAGGTATATGCATTAGTGTGTGTGTGTGTGTGTGTGTGTGTGTATGATTTGTGGCAGCAAGACAGATCTTGATTGCTCTCAGCTTTATAGCTCCAGCTCAGACATTTTGGCTCATTTTAATTACACCACATCTCTGTGTCTATGTGAAATATAAAACGCGACATTTAGCAATAGTATTGAAAAATCATGTAGCTAGCGATAAAAAAATATAGTTGTGGGTTTTTTCATTTATCTTTAGCATTTGTTTACTGTTTACTTTTAATTATGCGGAAAATATGTAGACTAATAATAATGCTTTTAATTTTACTATTTTCTAAATAACAAAAACTGTGAAGTCACGTAAATAGGTATTTAAAATCAACTGCAGCTGATAAAGGTGTGGCGAAAAATGTTAGGCGAGCAAAGCTTTAAACTCTAAATATTAATACTAATACTAATACTAAATCAGAAACTTTAAGACTGAGATCCACAAAACTAGATTGAGCTGTTCGTCATTATAGCTTATTATGTATTAACTATAATACAAAGAATTTCTCGATAATTTTTAGAAGCTGTTTAAGTGAGCATATAGCATGCGAAGTTATTCTTCTCTCATTCTTGCCTTAAGAACCCACTAACCAAAGCCATGCAGCTGCTAACTAACGAAAAATAAATAACGTAGTTTTTGACGACTAGACTGCTAAAAATATTTTATATTATATATTATATTTCTCCATTAAAAATTTACTTTGAAAATTTTTTTTTGCACACAACAATTTTTTTTTTTTGTGTTCTTTGAAGCAAAATATTGAACACGTATTTTTTTATTTCGACGCAATATGAAAAAATCGTAAACAATAGGCCGTCAAGTTATTTTTATAATGAAATAACTTTCATAGTGGCATGAAAGCAAATTATCCGTAAGTATAACTGTGAAAAATGATCACCATGATAATGCGCGTTACTCCTCAACAATTTCATTGAAAAGCTGCTCAAATTTATTTCCTCATCACATGGTTCTCTACATCACTATGTACTTAGTCTTATTTTAATGATGGTTTGATTGATGAGGAAAGGAAAAAACTTTGTCGCGCAACTTACGCAATTAAATTAAGCAAGAAACTAATTAGATAATTATTTGCGTTAGAAGAATGGCCAGGTGGTACCGTAAGAAAATCGTTGTGACAAAAAAATTTCAAGAAAATAACAATTGGTATATCTGTCGTATACTTAGCTGCACAACTCCAAATGATAAATTATATAAAAGGTTTCGGCAGCATGAAGCGACAGGCAGCATCTGTCAAAAATCAAACTACACACGTTCTTATGGTCGCAGCTATTTAAACAGCAGCACGACTTCACGGCAGCAGGCTTGCAGTTGTCGCTGTCGCTAAATTAAAACCATTTCTAATGTTGCCGAGGACAATGGGCAGTTGTAGTGTTGCCACTAATATGTGAAATGACAATTATTCAAAGCTCTAACAAATCTAATGTTGTTTTACCAACAGAAGCATAAAGCAGCAGTGATATATTATTTGTAATAACAATTCATAATTCAAAACAATGCATCGACCTATTTACATATTGCTTTGAACAAAAAATTTCACTTTGAACAAAACATTTAAATTTCATTGAAGTGAAAGGTTTTAGTGCGGCAACAACGAAATTGTGTACCGCAGCAGTTTGATATGTCGCTGCCGTCTTCAAAATATTCAAGAAGCTAGCTTCTAGACGACATTTGCCAACTAGAAAATTTCGCTGTTATGCAGTCGTGTCGCGCCGTCGTCATTGTGTTCAGAGCATGACATCACTCAGCTTTAACGTTATTATCACTTTAGTGTTTTCTTCATTAACACCACTTAAAACACGTTTTATTGATTATTATTACTACGCAACCCTTACGATATAGATACATACATAATGCAATCAACATATCTCCTCAAGTATAGTCAAGCACCTAACGTACCATCACACCGTCACATTCAGCTTCTTACATAAATTTCCTGGAAATCGCCAGTCAAAGTGGTATATATATTTTTATGGAGCTGCGGCAATGTCATACAAAATTTAGCAGTGTGCGCACCTCAAATGTGAAAGTCAAATGGCAGGTGGCATGTCGGAGCTTAGATGGCAGGAACCGCCCTAAGGGCTAAAGCTACTTATATATACGTTTCTAACCTTACTTTTATGTTTGTGCACATACTAAGGTGCACATCTAAGCGTGTGCGAACATTATTGTCATTGCATTTTGTGCCACTTCCGCATTGTCAAGACGTTAGAAATTTCAGTTAAGCGTGTAATAATTCTTTTTTATTACCCGGCTCTTTATGCAGAGGTGTATAGGCGAGTAAGTGCGTATCTGCCAAAGGACATGCGCGTTTCGTTTTGTATGTGTACGTGTATTTATGTGTCTCTTAAAAATGCACTTTGTCGTCCGGTTTAGCATAATTTTTATAGCTCCTCTACCTATTTTATGTGTGTGTGTGTTTGTGCATAGATTTCTTCAACAATATCGTCACAACAACTCGTTTGCATGTTCGTCAATCTTTGTGTTTGCGATATGAAACTGATGTCAGCGCGGCATTTATTTTGCTAGCTAGTTATACTGTTCTTAATTTTGAAATATATACCTTAAGGAGCTCTTATTGTACTTTCCGTAGGTTTATTGGCTTGGACTGGTTAAAATGTAGTTGAATACTCAACTAGTATAAAATTCAAAAATATTTTAGACATGGCATTTTATAAATAAAATATGCCAAATGTTGCAGCTCGTTGAAGTGTGCCGAGAAAGCGACTATCAAAGGCCAACTTACAGTAGCCTTTATAAACACCTTACATAGTTAATATGTCAACGTTCCTTGCATTAAAATTTCCTGCAAACCTTATTACTAAACCATACAGTAGACTCTACTTGAGCGTGTGCAACACTTTTACAGCTTTAAGCTTAAATTATTTTGATCGATTACAGGTGGTGGCTGTCTTAATTGCCACATGGCCATAGGCGATTTTCCACAACTTTTAATTATAAGTCAATTTATTGTATGAATTCGCCCATAGATACATATGTATATGTTTGTAAATTTATGTGCATATTTGCAAAAGCAAACTGTGTGCGACACACCATCACACATACACATTGACATAAAGTCAAAGGAGCAGCAAAATGTGATTGACAAAGGCCAACAATAATTCTAGTTTTTTTTGTTTTGTTTTTGTATTTTTTGCGCTACCCATTCCACGTTATTTATGTGCGCACAACTAGTTTTGTTATTTTTACTGGTTGCTGTTGTGTCGCTCTCGTCTTTTGTATATTTGCTAAAGGACTTGACAACATGTTGCACTAAATTTTCTTAGTGGCATATACTGAAGATACCTAGAAAGTGATGTATGCGAAGCTATAGACATACATACGTTTGTATTGTATGTACTTTATATAACGTGTTATACATACATACAAATGTATGTATGTTATATCGCAAGCAAAGGGGCCATAAACAACACCGTCAGCGTTTAATTAAGGAAACGACTACTTGACATGTGGCGAGCAGCCACAAATTTTGTATGCCAAAAGAACAGGAACAACAACAATAACAACAAATTACAATAACTGAAAATGCCAAAGGAAAGGTAGAAGGCGCAATGTAACCCAGTAGAAATGCGCGCTGTAGGTCGTAGCGTTACTTAGCATCAGTTCGGTCTTCAAGCCCATTTACTGCTGTAAGAGTTTTCAAAGTGGATTATACTAAGTCGTATGCACCGGTACAATTCATATGTTGACTGCTTTAAGTTTGTTAAGTAAGTGTTGGGCCTGTATGTAAAGAACGCCTGCAAGAGAACCAAAGCTCTCATATAAGAGCCAATACACCTAACCATATGTTGCACCATTCCTTCGAAACATTTGATATATTTTTAATATATGCTTGACTACCAAATTTACCATATTCGCTAAAATTATTGTTCAAAGAGTAGCTTATTCAGAAAATTTGTCAACTAGTACAAAATTTATTCCGCTATATTTTCGCAGGCATTTTGATCGCGAAAACTGTGTACTGGGAACTTATATACGGTGTAGCTTTGCGAAAGCAAGACAGCTTTGTTGTAGTTGTCATTAAAGCTACTTGATGTCTACACAAAAGCCTGCAGTTACATTGCATTTATTGAAGATACAAACTAAAAGGTACAACACTTTGCTGTCACGCCGCTGCCGCAGACGCTGGCGGAGTGTAAGGCGTGAAATCGTGGCATTGGTATAAAGTCAACGCTGTTGGTTGAAAGAGTGTACGCTACCGTTGGCAGTGGCGTATATTGGCGGTCGGTTTCCAAGCTGACACTGTAGTTACTAACAAAAGGCCAAGAAAGTGGAAAAAGTTCGCTGAAATAAAGTGGCAAAGGTGTGTGTCTGCTGATTGGTTGATTGAAGGGAAAACGTGTGCAAAACCAACTGTGTGGTGTCACGCAGATACACGGACATACACACATTTCGTCGGACGCGCATGTATGTATATGGTAGATATATTTGTAGTTAAGCAAGTTCTTGTATAGATCACTGGTTGCGCTTGCGTTGTTGTTTTATTGGTTGTTGTATTGTTGGTCACCTTTTCTTATTTATGTTGTTGTTATAAGCTATTTTTTGTAGTGGCTCTTTCATCCTTTGTGTTTGCCTTTGTTGCTACTTGAGTTGCTTTGAAAACGAGGTTGAGTAGCTACGACGAAAAGAAAGTTTAGGTAAAGGAGAACAATTTTAATTATTAATAAATGAATAGAGTGAAATTTGACTCGCTGGTAAACACTATCGGCCAGTCTCTTCCCAAGTTGGGCAGTGTCGTCGGTAGAGCCCACTGTTTGAAACAAAACCGATAGAACTTAAAGCGCACGCTTTGCTTTGTATAAGCATTTATATGAGGCGCAAAGTATCAAGCGCCAAATATAGTACTTCAGCGCCGATAGGCTATGCCTTCGGCTGCGTTCCGCAAAATGTCGAAGCCCAAAGGAGTTTAAATTATTTATTTTCAACTTCCGGCTCTTTAGTCTTTAAACTCCAAAGCCAAACATTGTCATCGCTGCCTTATGGATCGAAGTTGATTTGGATTGGATATACCTGAGTTTGAAACTTCAACATTCAAAACTTTTTTCCCCAGTGAAGAGAGAGTTGTCTCCAGGGACCACTGTCGATTTTTACGCTCAAAATCTCTCTTCGCATAAGCACATACATATACAAGTATGAGTGATAAAGGAAGTGCCTGACAGATAATTTAGGAAGCGCAGTTTTACTGGTCAAATTAAAACAAAACACCATTTCTTTTACATTTATTAGTCGGTAAATTTATTTATTATCTATGCAGTTGCAGATATTTATGTTTTTACAAAACAAAACATTTCAAAATATATAGTGTAGAATATATTTATAATCTTTCGAAGTAGAATTTATTTTAGATCTAGCTCTTCTAAGTAAATGTGTACAAATTTTTAAAAACTACGCGTAAACATATAATTTCTCAGATTCTACATACATACATATATAAGAAAATATCAAATCAGCAAAATGTCATTACGCTTTGCAATTTCAAATATATTATATTATAGTTTGTTCAGTGTATTTCAAGATTCTCAAGAGTCATGTTTAATAGTGACGTTTGTTTTCTTTGAATAGTTGCGTCATCTCAGTCTTGCCTCTACTAGCATTGCCTTTAGAAGGTTACTTAATACAGTAAGTGATAAACAATTTGGTTGATTCGTTCACCTGGTTTATAGTTCGTTCGATTCGTTTGTTTTGACTACAAATCTTGCAAAGTAGCTCAGACACAAATACACAAGTTTCTACGACATTTCCTTAGGACTTTCACATAGTATAGAAATGCCTTAGTATGGCGTAATCAGTCGATTTATTTGAGTGGTTTAGTTTAGTCGATAATTTTTTTTTGTCTTACTCTAATGCTGCTCTCGCACGGCGACTATGCTTCAAACCAGTCTATTCATAGTACTGCGCTTTAATATTATTATTGGACACTACTTACTCAATTACGTTTACTCGCTTAAGATCAACTTTTCTACAATTAATTTTCATTTCACTCAGTTATTTCCGCTCAATTAGCGGCTGGTTCTGTGCCGTGCACATGCAAAATCATTTCAAACGGATCCCATTCCAAGTCGCTTTCGGTCTTCACACGTCCGCCAGCACCCAGACGTCGCCCCATACCCACAGCGCCAGCGACGCCGCCAACACCGCTCCCTACTACACCGGTTTGATGCAATGGCACCATGCCAACTACGCTGCCGTCTTCATACACACCCGACGTGGCACCCAACATGCTCATCGGCGGTGGCATGCCCAGCCGCATATAACGCATATGCTGTGCAGCAGCCGATTGCAATTGCTGATGCTCACTAACTATTTCCTGTATCTGCTCTCGCGTTTGCTCACGCTCGTCCACCTTCTTAATGAGTATGTCGCGCATAAAGTCCATGCGTTCGAAGTGCTCCCACGTGGAGTGAAAGGCCTGTTGAGTGAAGTGAGCGCGCCGCTCTTTTTGCAGTTCATCTACGTAGCGCTGTTTTATTATGGACCAACGAGTTTGAACAAGACCTAATCGAAAAAGTGCGACAATAGAAAAATAGGAAAACCATTAGTCTGTTTTACAGCTTGTGGCTTATTTGCTTAAGCTAAAATCTAATTGGCTAGAAGTTATGCTTTATGTGAACTCCCTACTTACTTGCAGTTAGTCCCAACTCGGCAGCAACCTCTTTCCACACAGCCGATGTGCGATTTTGCGCCTTACGTTGGCCCGGCACAGCTTCCTGTTGACGGCCGACCCACAAAGGCGGATGTGCCTTGATTACGTCGATGATGCGTCCGCGCATGCTATTATTCATGGAACCTGGCCGTCCCGGCTTGCGCATTGGTGTCGTTGTAGCCTCCACCGTTATGGCTGCCGGCGGTACAAGCCCAGTGAAACCAATGAATGGACTTGTCTCCACGCTTACCTCAGCTTGTGTCGATAAGGGCGTCGATGTTAGTAGCGGTTGCGGCATGCCACCTGGCGTCAATTGTTCGTGCATTTGTGTTGATAATTGTGTTTGCACTAGCTGCTGTTGTAGTTGTTGTGTCTGCGATTGTTGTTGTTGCTGTACCGGCAGCCATGTAAAACTGCCGCTGGGTCGTCCACGTCCCTGCGATTGCGGTGTGGTTGGTGTCGGCGGTGGCGTGGGCAGTGATACGGCTGTGGGTGACTGCAAATGCTGTGTTTGATTGCCATCATTGGCGCCAGCAGCCCCTACTATCTTTGCCACCGTGATGTTGTACATGAAAGACATCGGTTCGAAGTGCTCCCATTTGGTGGTAAAACGTTCCTTATGCAAAATTTGCCGATGTACTAGGTTATGGTAGTGGTATTTCATCTGACTCCAGATGGACTGGAGTTTTACTGTTTGGATGGAAGTCGGGTATTTGTTAAACGAGTATGGTATTCGTTAAAAATTACTTCTATCTAGGTATTATGTAAGAATAAGCAGCAGTCTAGCGATTTTATTCAGTATTACCTGTTCTAATATTAGATTCTGAAATCTAGTATACTTTCCATTAATTTTAACCTTAAACTTTTTTAATAATTTTTTTAATTTTAATTATGAATAAAATCTTTTTTAATTGACGTAATATCCTAACGAAATTTGGCATTGACTATTGTGTAAGCAAACAATGTATTTTCCGTAGAAATAGTAGAAGTTTAGATCAGATTCCCTACTGAAGGAGCTGAACGATCGGAATCAAGTGCTTGTATGGAAAACTCTTTCATTTGACGAGGTATCTTCACGAAACTTGGCATGGATTATTATTTAAGGCAATTATTCGATATCCGAAGAAATTGTATAGATCGGATGACTATAGCATATAGCTGCCATATTAACTGAACGATCAGTGTAAGGTGCTTGCATGGAAAACTCGAGTTATCATTTATCTTCACGAAATTTGATCGGTATCAAGATATTGTAAAGAACCTTTGTATCTGTGAAGGGTATTATAGCTTCGGTGCAACCGAAGTTAACGCTTTTTCTTGTTCAATATAACTTTGGATTCCAAACTAAAACTTTACCTTAACCGTAGCCTACACTTAACTGTAACATTATATGTATTTGTAAAAATAAGTAAGTATTGTTGGCTCTGTCTTACCTGTTGGCACATGCCCACCAAACTGTTCGGCTATCTCGTTCCACATGGGCGCTGTGACGCTGCGACACATGTGCAGTTTATTATTTGAGTCCCATATCTCCGGATACTTTTTGATTGCCTTCAGCAGTTGGGCGCGATTCACGAATGGATCCTCTTTTGGCATTGCAACGGTAAATGGCTGCTGCCAAAGTGAATGACGCTGTTAAAGAGGGCGTTGTGTAAATGAGCGCGCGCACGCGTGTTATACTTTATTTCTATGTGTGTGCGCTATAATATATAGTTTTTGTTGTACAAAGGTAAGTGGAGTAACAATTTAGCGCTTAAACCGGCAGTTAAACAAATAACATTTGCGCAAACATACGAAAATCGCCAAAAAAAAAAACGTATACAAATAAATATGGCGGCACTTGAAGCGGAAGTTGAACAGAAAATACACTGAACCCGGAACTAAATTAACAACAATTTGTTTATTATTGAAATCCTTGTTAATTATACGCGCCGTATGACCGACGCCGTAACGCGTCCTTTGACATCAATTATCGGCGAATAACTGAATGCAGAGAGCGCGCGAGAATATAGTACGAATATAAATGCGAAAAGGCACTTCGCGATTGGGGAAAATAGAGAACATCGACAACAGACATCGTACAAAAGCGTCTCAAATGCAATAACAACAACAACAGCAATAATCGGCAAAAACAAATGCAACAACAACAAAGGCAACAGCAATAACGTTGGTATTGTGCAAAAGCAAAAACACAGCAAAGAGTGTACGAGCAAAATGTGAAAAATGAATGAAACAAATAAGACATAAAACGAACAGGCAAAAGCAAATAGAAACACAAAACAGCATACCAAACCATAGCAAAATGAAGCAACTCGCACTGCAAATGCCGACAGCCAGAGCTGAGCAGCGCGTCAGCATCGGCTGTTGGTGGAGCAAAGTAGGCAGCCAAAGCAGAATGCCAAACACAGCGCGTAGCAATGCCAGAAACAAAAGGTAGTTACATGCAGCGTTTGGGTAGAGGCGGTGGCGACGCGGCAACAGAGGCACGGCACAAATTCCAGAGGCAGCAACGATGGTGTTATAGTCGGCCGCATACAGTGAGTCCAAAGGCAGAAGTATTGTGACATAAAAAAGCAATAATTTTCAACATTTTCAAGGTGACTCTAGTTTGATAGATCTCCAATCCACACCCTAGTTCGATCTCGGTATCCGAGCAACATAAAAAGTAGTTCATAACATCTGACTAATTAAGCGATTTACAGCTCACACTAACCAATGCATTGCTGAAGAGGTAACACACAAATGGATAGAGTAGTTTGGCAGCACCTGATAATCTTAACTAGGAAGACAAGCTCTACGACAATTGTATGACTTAACTTAAAATTATTTGTGCTTTCTGTTTGTTAAAACAGTCATTAGAAGAGAAAATTGTTATTTCACTTTTATTACAACGAGACCACTGTGCGCTGTCAACTATCACGGCATAACCGGCAACCCGGCAGTCGACTGCGAATGACGGCCACGAATGTAACGAACGAAGCGCACACTGAAATAGAGAAGATATGGGAGACATGCGACCAAACCAAAGACCAGAGCCGGCCCGGGATATATGTGTGTATGCAAAACCAAAACAACAACTAAAATCAGCAAATGAAGAGAACAATCGGACAAGCAACAAACTGGCGAAACTAACAAAAATAGCACAGAGCAACAGCAAACAAACCTGCACCGAACAGCCGCCGCAGCTCCAGAAGCCATCCACGACGTGCTAACATCCAACGTAAATATTGGCGAACAGTGCAGCTTGCGCTTGAACAAATGCAAAATAACCAAAAACAACATGCAAATAATGGCGATAAAAACGAGATGGGTAAGGAAACTGCAATACATCGAGATCGGGTGAAAACGCATAGTCGGATAGCGGGAAGACTTGCGTGAGTGTGCCTTGCAAAAGTAGCTACAGCAAAATCAACTGCGAATGGATGGTGCACGGTTAGTGGCGCAACCGGCCAAGTAGTCCGCCAGTCAGCCAGCCAGTCGGCTTAACCATCAAGCCACACAACTGACTAGCCTCACGAACTGATGAAGAACATCGATACCACAGAACAGAGCCACAGCGTACAGCTAAAAAGACGACGAACTCGAATTTGAAAATACACAAACAAAATTACAGCAACGAGAAAATAAATAAAACTTAACATCAACATTAAATAAAAACTAAAAATAGAAGCAGAAATATAGCGAAAACAGAAAAATGAAATTCGCGACCGGTGATTTGCGTTGAAACGAACAAACGAGCCGAAAAGAGCGCACAAAAGCGAATTAAGCGAGAGCGGAGAATATGCAAGCATACAAAATACAAACCAGTAAGAAGTAGAGAAAGAGTACGAATGCAGGAAAGCCAAAAACAAATAAAATGGAAATAAATAATTATAAAAATATTTTATGCGGGCAAAAGTAGTTGAGAAATTTATAGTTCTATATTTAAATTAAATAAATCGCAAACTAAAAGAAGAGAAAATCTAATACAAACACTTATGGGCAACCAACATTTTGGCTTGTGGAGCATTGCATGATGAGACGAGGTTATCTACTCTACAGCAAATATGCAAAGAAATGCATTCAAATGAACCCAAATAGTCCCAGTCAGCCAACTAAGCAAGAAGAATACGTATATGTGAAACTTGTTATAATGTCTTATAAAGACTAGCATTACAAAATTGCATGAAGTTGCTTAAGTAAGTTCTCCGTAGTGTAGTAGCAGAAGGGAGATGTGAGATGCTATTTTTCGGCTACCACCTAATCAATGCACGAATCGGACTATAAAAACTGTTTTAGTATTTGATGTACTTGTAAACCGACATTTTCGAGTTGGATCTGCAAAACCAAAGCAGTTTCTTTGAAGTACAGAATGCCTTCTACCCCTTCAGCATTATATAATATATTGTTGAAGATCATTGCATCAAGAAAAACCGAACTACCTTCTAAGTTGGAGTGGACTATGGCACACATTTTACCAAATTACTCTATAATGAGCCAGATAGGCTCTCCATACATAGTCTGTAAGTTCCCTTTTCTCATCAGAAGCTTGACTAATTCATATCACTGGTTTTGCCATATAATTGACTATTTTATGACACTGCCACACCAATTAAAGTGTCTGTTGGGATAACGCTTGGGCATAGCAATCAACTAGGCTCGCAGCCCAAGAGTTGTTGCTAATCCAAATACACTACTATAGTAGATACTAAATCACCCAAAGCAGAACAGTTGGGAGGCCAATTTGGGTGCAAGCAGTAAGGCAGGGACGACGATAGGCTATGGTGGGGTATTGAGTATACTACTTGGCTGCAGCGAATTGGAGGCATAGAGAGCGCCAATGTGGAGAATGCAAATGCAGAGTAAAAACGAAATGGTCCGAGTGCAAAATAGAAATGCAGCAACTGAGAAAAGCGAAAATGGCGCAGAGCTAAAAGAGAGAAAAGACACACAGATAGAGATAAAGAGAGAGAGCGAACAGAGAAAACATGGCGTTTAAATAAACATTTGCAGTTGAATGTGTCTGACGGGTGGACTATTCGTGGAGGTGGCAACGAATGCACTGAAAAGCGAAGATTGCGTTTGCCAAGCGAGGCACGTTCGCTGTTGCAGATTAAAATATCACGCATGTACCTACATACATACTTACATATGTATGTGCCTAAGATTTTGCATGCGTGCATTAAATTGAATGTTTTTATGTGAGTGCGTGAGTTTATTTGTTTAGGCACCTGGCAACCGGCAGTTTCTTGCAACTGATTGTGGCTGCAGCGAATGAGAATGCATAAGAAACCCAATTAAGGAAAAACATATCACGACGAGAAATGTACTTTTCGTTTTTGACAACAACTACACATCCCCACTGCTTCCGTCAAGCACATACTCACTGCCACTAGGCGACATACGGTCAGCCTACTGTGCTTTGGTGCAGCTCCAGCATAGGCAAATTTACTGTTACCAACTGCTTGCCACAAAAAATTGCGCAAGCATAGCAAAGCAGAAACCTAAATTGACGATTTTAGATTAGAGAAATGCTGGAAGCGCCAAACGTGCAGCAGAGTGAGAGAGTGAGAGCAATGCATACTGGTTGTTCGATGTACCTCAAGAGGGAGTAGGAGGTGGCGCGGGTTGGCATTTTTCAGCGCACAATGTGCAACAGTCGAACTGGTCGGCAAAACGGCGTTGCGATAAAAAAACAGTTACTTGCAGTGGAATGAAAGCGACGAAGGTAGCAAAAAAGAAAAAAAAAATCTTCTATAAAAGTAAAAAAAAAAATGTTTACAACAATACTATTTCTGTGTTTCTTATTGTCATATTATCGTGCCTTGCCGCTGTGGCGTTTCCCTTCGTAGAATCATTTTTGTACGAATAAATGCAAAAAACACGCAGGAAAATTCATAATAACACTCGAATAATGATTTCTCTAAATAAAAATAAT
This sequence comes from Bactrocera oleae, assembly GCF_042242935.1. Classification (NCBI taxonomy): domain Eukaryota; kingdom Metazoa; phylum Arthropoda; class Insecta; order Diptera; family Tephritidae; genus Bactrocera; species Bactrocera oleae. The sequence goes on along the minus strand of NC_091540.1, from coordinate 11,852,502 downwards.
GACTTTATAAATAATAATACGCTGCGATGAGTAAATCAATTGAGTTCTGCTCAGTTCACAAATAGCTCACAAATATTTTACAGAGGTCATATTGCAGTCCTATAACCCACTTAAAGCTTTATATCTGAAGTCTATGAAGGTTTAATTGTATGACAGCTGAAAGTTAGCTGCCCAGCAACAACTTGTTACCCCTCTGACTAAGTATTTGGAGATTTGATGCGCTGTTATGCTTTAGAATTGTTCGTTAGGCTTTTAAGTTCTTTGGGAATCTATTATTTATGCGCATAGTAAAAATATTTATATATTTCTGTGTAGAGAAAAGTTCTATATCAGATTCAACTCAAACCTGTCGCATGCTCCAGACCCTTCAATACCACACAAACTTAAGTTGCGCTTAATTTGTTCTGAATGCTCATTGAAAGAAATCATTATTCAAGAGCCGACTTGATGCGCACCGGATAAATTTTAATTGGTAAAATTTTACAGTCTTGCTAAAATTAAACCAGAACGAACCAGGGAGTGCTTACAAGGTTGAAGTCAGTTCATTTGCAATATAAAGACATAGAACTCTGTGAAAAAATGATGGGAAGTAAACATAAATGAATTTCTTCGTTACGCTATGTAAAAGATTACTTAATATCGGCATGGAACATACAAATTCATAAATATTCTCTCGCAAACTGCTATGGACAGGCGCACGTTTTGATTGAGCCGTGATCTAACAAACCATTTACGTTCTGATTTGATTTTTTCGACAATCCTTTCTATAAATTTTTTTCAAAAGGCGGTCAGCGTTAAATTCAATTAACGAACTGGTACCGAAAGCTAACCCTATCTATCGAACTTTTTATAGAATTCACAAGTAGTTGGTTATTGTTATTGTAGGTGTTGAAGAAGTGAATAACTCTTCAGTCAGCTCTTTGTCCACAAGATTTTATAGTGACCCTTGCGCAACTTTGTTCTGGATACTGTAGCAGGTTTAACTCCTACTGATACAGAATCGACCCCGACATACCAAATATATATCCAACAAGCAACGAGTCCCTGCATGACACTAACCACCTCTTTGCATGCCCAACGAGCCCCGCCCAACTAACATCTTTTTCCTTGTGGTCTCACCTCATAGACTGCTACGACAATCAACCTGAAGCCTATCACCCACTTCTCGGGGATTAGATAACCGTTAAAACAACAACAACCACATCAGCTCTTTGTAGAAGCTGCTTCATGGGAACGTCGTGCCGAAATTATAGAGCAATTGGGATAGCATTTCAATAAAACGGGAATAAATTACTGGCAAGTGACACAAGCAAGCAATAACAACATTGTATTTTTAGTAAACAACGCAATAGTTTTATAATAGAGAGCAAATTTTTTCCCGCCACGGGCAAGCGCATCGAACGTAAACAAGCGTCTGCCGAACTATTTGCCCTCGAACGGGCGTTGAACCCAGAAACGGCTTGTGCTAAATAATAATAGCGAAAAGTGCAATACACACATATACATGCACAAATAGGGATATATACACGTACACGTACCTAGAAGAATATAAGAGGTGCTCGATCGCGACACGTTTTCCCAGGCGCATATTTTGCTGTTTTACGATTTACACGAGCGGGTAAATTAATTGCAAGAAATTCGGTTTGTAAAAACCCGAGAAGAAATTTAAATAAATTGCATTGTATCTACGTATCGGCATGTGTTTGTTGTAGATACGAGCAATAGGTAGGCATGTGCGGCGATGATTAGCTACATTTTCGCGCTCGTGCATTTGATTGCCACAATATTTCAACTTATCAAAAGCCTACGTGTATATGTGTGTGTGTGCACTTAGAATGCAAGCCGCACGGTGTCCGTCCACGCCAAGCCGCCGATGTCGGTCAATGTGCGGAAGCAGCGGCAACTTACACGTGGTGGGATTATGCAAAGGTGTATGTGTGTGTGTGTGTGTGCGAGCGTGTGCAAATATGCAAATAGGAGAAACTGTGGGGCGCGCAGCGCGGCTGTTGACCGCATTTTCAGCGGAAAGTGCGACCGAAAAGTTAATGAACCGCAGAATACATTTCTAGGTGTGAATTGGTTAGATAACAACAACAGCAACAACAACGCCTCTGCTAGATAGCAGCATGTGACAATTCGCGCAAAGTGGCGGTGCAGCGGCCGACGCACAAGATGTTCGTACACACACCCACGCGTTCATTGGCCCCTTCCCCAATTAAAGCACTTCACTTCAGTCATTGCGTCGCGTATTTGCTCATTTGCTCAGTCCATTGACCATTCGCACCATCGCTTAAACGCGTTGTTTGGCGCTACAACGCTTAGTCATTACAAAGCAAGCGCACAAATGGAAACAACAACAACAAAAACCGCGCTAAATGAGTTGAAAATGCGTTGCACACTGATAGCAAAAAGTATGCGTACACGAGTAGGCGCCACCGAAGCTCGCTAAACAAGTATCACATACATGTATGTATGTATGTATGCGCGCATAGATATGGCGTCAGTTGGTGACAGTGGTACAATGTTTTCGAAGGCTTATGACCTATAAAGTATAATATAATGATAACAAATCAGCTGCACTGCGGTGTGTGTCGCCCAACTAATTAAGCTTGTGCGCACTCACACACATGCGCGCGTGTATGCTTGTAAGAATTAATTCACTCAACTGTTAACCGTAAAATATAACCGATGGCAATGAGCTAAATTAGTTGCGTCAATTTTCCTAAACAGAGCGCTGACCCTATGCTCTTTTATTGATTGAGTTAACAAAAAATAAATAAATAAATAAGTGTGATCTGCTGATATTCTATATTAGCTCTTTAGAGGTCTCTCAAGCGTCACAAAAATAAATAAATAAGTAAGTGTGATCTGCTGAGATTCTATATTAGCTCTTTAGAGGTCTCTCTTATAACTATAACCGCATCTTGATTTATTGGTTCTGAAGATGCTCTGATTTCTAAGTGTAGACCCTATGCTAAATTGAAGTATCTAAGACTTAGCGAATAGCCTTAAAATATGATATGTTCTCTACGAGCTAGAGCCATTATTTAAATATATAGGTATTATATTTTCTGGCAATGGCGTCATGTAATTATTTGGTATTAGTAATACACATGAAAACTGTCAGACTCAGCGTTGCAAGCGACTCATAAGGCCAAAATTTATTTTGAAAAAAAAAAAAACGCAGAGCAGTAAAAACTGTAATTTAGTTTAAAATATAATGGAAGTGTTCAGTGGTGAATAACATTTCTCGAGCTAAGACCACAATAGTTCCACAATTTTTCGTTTTTGAAAATGTTCGGTAGTGAAGAAGTTTTCTCATTCCACAATTTTACGCTAATCATTTTCTTCTATAGTAACGTGACTGATATTCGAAATAAGTGGCTTCTAAACTAAAAATTGGACGATGCTATATTTTCCGTATATTGAAGTGAGCTTAGAAGTCTGTATCAACACTTTTTCAAAGCTTGGCCAGTACAAGCAAGTATCTCTGTTATTTTTAAAGATAATGGGAACTTCAAGCAGTAAAGAATAAATGATATAGACTTCAAATGATCTAAAATGCTAAAATACTACCGATTTAAAGGGGTTTCCATAATTGATTTATTCTAACGTGGAATTTGGGGCTTGTTGCTGAAAAGGTACACATACCTTTCAATAACATCTTTCCAATTGTTCAGTTTGTATAACAGCTGTATGCTATTGTATCGATCTTTACAATTTCTTCAGATATTGCATCAATGCCTTAGATAATAAGCCATGCCAAATTTCGTGAAGATATCTCGTCGAATAAAAAAGTTTTCAATACAAGCACTTGATTGCGATCATTCAGTTTGTATGGCAGCTATATGCTACAGTGGTCCGATATCGGCGATGCTGACAAATGAGCAGATTCTTGGCAAGCAAAAGACTTGTGCAACATTTCAGATCGATATCTCAAAAACTAAGTGACTAGTTCTCGTATATACTGACAGACGGATAGACGAACAGACGGAGAGAAGACGGACATGACTAAATTGAGTCAGCTCGTCATAGTGATTATTTATATATATATTTAAAAAGTTCTTAAAAAAACTTAATTTAAGCTGTTTACTGTATAAAAGGAACATTATATACATTTTTTTACATTCTTGCGTTGAATGACAATTTTTTTGTAATATTTATATTTTAATTTGTTAAAGCGGTATTTAGTAAAATTTTAAGCGTGGAATTGTATAAATAAACTATTTTATAGTTTAATTCATAATTTTTATGATTGACAAATATTTCAATTTTAAGCAAAAATGCCAAAAATGCCAAATATTTATATGACAATTATTTTAAATTTGTTTTAGTTGAATACAACTTTTTTTTTCATATACTTTGATGCTTTTGATTTGGTCCATAAGACAAACAACAATATTTGTTCACCCTTTGCCAAAGCTCTTATATAAAAATTCCTCGCTATTAAACTGCTGTTGATTGTCTCAGAAATAATGCAATTAAAGCAAATTTGAAATGCAGATAAATTTGTATTTCTTTGAAAATCATTTATATTCATCGCTCACCTCGTGTAGTTCAATGCAGTTCAAAAATTGAATTATCGATCAATTGCCAATGCAAACGGCACTCAAGCAATGCAAAATTAACATATGTATGTGTGTTTGTACGTATGTATAATGTATGCATATGCAAAGTTATGCACATACACATATGAATTTATCAAAAAAAGTACTTTCGATATCCAAAAAGTTTATGTAGCAATTTTGTGTTTACGGCTATGTTAATATACACGTCTGTATGTATATATGTAAATACAAATTTTTGCACTGAGAATTAATTTATATAACACTAAATAAGCGTAATGCATTTTGAAATGGTCGATGAAAGGAGGATATTATTTCAATAAAATCTTCAAAAGAATTTTTAGTTATAAATTTTTTGTAATTTAAAAGTTTTTATAACACAGATTTGCTATAATGCTTGAATAAACAGAACATTGTAAACCAGCGTTAAAATTTCATTAGAAATAATTGATTTTTTCGGTTCAAAAACATAGTTTTCCAAATGCATTCTATTTCAATGTAGAAAATTCAATAACATGTTCTGTTGTTATTTAAAATAAATAATTTGAGTTATGCTATTTTTAGTTTAACAAAAGTGACTTTTAAAAACTTTTGTATAAAGACCCCGAACAGGCTACATTAACTTTGCTAGGAAGTTTATAACAGCAAGCATGAAACTTCGGAGACGCTATAAAATATATATATATATATAAATGATTACCATGACCAGCTAATTTGACTTAGCTATGTCCGTCTGCTTGGCAGTGTGTTTGTACATGCGCGAACTCGTCATTCAGCTTTTGAGATATCAATTTGAAATTTCGCACACATCTTTCTCCCGCCAAAAAACTGCTCGTTTGCCGGTATCGGCGAAATCGGAACACTATAGCTTATAGCTGTCATACAAACTGATTGATCGGAATCAAGTGCTTGTATGAAAAACTTTTTTATTTGCCGAGATATCTTCAAGAAATTTGGCATTGATTATTAACTAAGGCAATAATACAAGCTCTGAAGAAATAGTTCAGATCAGATTACTATAGCATATAGCTGCCATGCAAACTGAGCGATCAAAATCAAGTTCTTGTAAAGCATTTTTTGTAATTGTGAAGTACACTATAGCTACGCTGCAATTGTTTATTAACAACACAGTTGTAAAAAAGTAAAAATTGTAAAAGCTTATATTTTCAAATGTCGCTTTCATATTTTTCCAATATTTTTTTTTTTGAAGTAACGGCATCTAATATATTTATAGTTTGTCTAAAAAGAAATGTTTATATTGAATTACGCTGTTATGCGTTATGTTTTTCTATGCATACACACCAAATAAATATTTTTTCAAAATCAACAATTTTGAGTTAAGTCACTTATATATAAAAATCTTATATTTTACTAAAATATCAGTTTATTTTCAAAAATTTTTTACATTGAGTTATGCTATACCTAATGACATAAATCAGTTATATGTACGTGGCACTAACTGCGTCCACTTGCAGACCTCGTGCAAAATGCGCTACGCAATACTAGAAAAGTTGGCATAGGTTGCAATCATTTCGACTGTTTATTTACATTTCTAAATTCTAGTTTTTATTTGCCGCCGCTTTTTTTGCACCATTTTCATTTTTCTAACAAGTCATGCGTCTGGTGAGTGGGTGCGCCACACACACACACACACCCACCCACGCGAAACACACATAAACACACGTATGCATAATGACCGAGTGCTGTGCTTGCAAATAATAGCCAAATAGAGGCGAACCAAAAAGAAGCAAGCAAACACAAAAATCAAAAATAAAAGCTTGAAAGCGAAAAAAGGCAAAAAAAGACAACAAAAAAAAAGGCGAAAAAGCAAAGCATTTGTTGGCCATAAAAAAGTTTTTCGTAAGTTGTGCGAATTCACAATAAAACTGTCATCCATCCATCCATCCGTACACCCACTCGAGCGTTTGGGCGCGCGCCCATACCAGCGCGCCGCCAGCAGCGCATTGTCTTGCGTGAGTATGTGTGTGTATATGTGTGAGTTTATGCATAAGTTTGTTACGCGTTGCGGGCGCTATCAGGGGGAGCGCTGTCGCGTCTGTTAGCATGTTATGCGTGCTCGGGCGGGTTTTATAGTTTTTTGAGGTGCCTATTTTCGGTTTAGTTACCTATGGTTACATCCAAATATGTATGTGCATTTGTAGTGCCAAAGATTTACATATGCGCACAAATACATGCAAGGCATATTCCAGCGTGCGTGTGTGTTTGGTGGGCGCCCATTTGTAACTGCCGCCGCCAGCACACTTTTGACTTTGAGTGCAAAATAATAGAGTTTTTCGGTCGGTTTAAACAGGCAATTAGCTTGCAAAACGACTGCGACGATGAATACAGTAACAGTAACAGCAACAGCAACAGCAACAACATGCAGCACTGATATATGTATGTGCATATGCATGCCGCAAATACGAAAAATTGCCATAAAAGTTGCAGCACTTGGCTGGGCTTCATAGTAACTAGTTGAACAAACTTGCAAATGCACGCATACATGCATACAAACAAACAGCCATACGCACCTACATATATTTAAATGCAAGCATAAATGTGTGTATGCGACGTTTCATATGCAACTGCAGCAATGCAACGGCAACGCATGCATATATAAGCACATTTATATAAGTGTGTGTTTGTGTGCGTATTAGTTGCACATGTAAGCACTGCCAGTTGCAAAACGTACAAGCACAAAGAGCAAAACAGCAAGCAACAACAATAATGCCATACAATAACAACAACAAAATTCGGTTAGGCTTACTTTCAAGCTCATGCTTTTGCTGATGACACAGTAGGAAATTTTTTGTAACGCCGAAATTAAGAAATCGTTTAAACTCTGAATTGGCGTTAATAATATTTTAAAAATATTTTTTATTTAAAAAGATGCTTATATTCTATTTCTATAATAAATTAGGTTTTCTTAATATACATCCATTAATTGATGATTTAATAACTTTAGTAATTTGGATCTCGTGTTGTGTAAGTGCAACCAGATTAAACTAAATGGCGTTAAAAATAATGTTAAGCATAGCCGAGAGCTTAGAGAGCTTAGTTGGGAATTTTTTTTGCATCCACTTAATAGTTTCAAGTAGTTACTATCTGTTCTAGTAAATAGCGAGGGATTTTTTTTTAATGAAAAATTTGCCTCAACAGTGACTTGTAGAAGTCAACTGTGCCTGTTTTGTGCCAATAACATAGAATGAGAGTGTTCTTTTAGAGTTCCATGTGCTAATAAATTGAATGAACTCGAATAATACGAAAGAATTTTGAGTAATAACACAAATTTACAGTAATTTTGCGAATGTGCTGTTGGAGACTATTTCTCGCTAATTTTGTCGTGCTGAAACCGAAAATGCTAGTAAAAATTTCCTAACACGTATGATTTTTGTGTTGCAGTCCAGAGGTGTAGCTGCACGTGATGTAACATTTTTGTACTCAAATTCATAATTAGTAACCCACAAATATCCACTTAGACCGCTTAGCACATCAGTCGCAATTTTTTTTAAATTGTTTACTTCAGATTGGTTGAGTAGTGTAATCTGCTGCTGAATAATAACTTTCATCAGTAATGTCAAATGTTTACTTAAAATATTTTTCACTGCAGTCAAATTCCTACTGGGGCCGCACAGCTTCTATCACACATGCAAAAATTCACATACAAATGCACCCAGGTTCATAAAGTTGTACGGCAAATGAATAGCCTAAAAATCGGTCAAATTGGCCATAAAAGCCACACAATTCAAAGTTACCACCCTGTATGCCCGACCCCGGGTCCGCAAACTGCAGCAACTGGTTTTAAATTCTCCGGCTTACAGCTTATGCTACGTACGTAATTCCCATATGTGTATGTGATGTATTATGTGCGTTATGTGCATATGTGTATTTTATTTATGTAAGTGCATTGAGAGTCCACTTAGTAGTTTGTTGCGCTTCAGTAGGTGGCATTTGGTAGAAGTTTGCGAATTCGTAAATTTATATAATTTTAGAAAAGCTTCAATTTAACCAGAATTTAAATGAAAATATGGGTTTTGGATTGAACAAAGCAAATGCTGTGCGGAAACTAATACATTTCTCATGTGCGTTAGTCTTAGTGTTAGAGATATATTAGAAATCTTTAAGGCTTCTCAGGTTCAGTTCTAAACCGTTAACAGATTGTCCGCGTAAAATCTGTTCCGAAGCCTATACATTTTATTATCGGCAGTATTATTGTCAGTTCAGTTCAAACCTTAAACTGCATTAAGTCCATGATAAAAAATGTACTGTGTTCATTTCGAGCTACTGTGAAACCCTAACTGACAACAATGAACAATGTTGGCGGACAACTTGTGGCCCTTGGGTAGACGTTAACAAAATTCCTTACTTGTAACAAGGTTGAGCTTAAAGCTTCTAATTTCATTACTCGGATATCTGTTACTACCTTTCCGTCAATATTTTTTGCGCGAAGTAGTCATTGCTGCATAATTGATATATTAAATTTAATGATATTTGCATCACCTTTTAGATATACTAAGACTCCCCACAGTCTTCAAGACTAGCGAACTTATTATCTGTATACCCTGAAAAGGGTATATTAAGTGTGCCACGATGTTTGTAACACCCAAAAGGTAACTCATAGTGTCTCCGATATATATCTAAATGATCAGCATGATGAGCTGAGTTGATTTAGCCATGTCCGTTTGTCTGTCCCTCTCTCCGTATATACGCGAACTAGTCCCTAAATATTTGAGATATCGATCTGAAAATTTGCATGCGTCCTTTTCTCCACAAGAAACTGCTTATTTATTAGAATCGCTAATATCGGACAACTATAGCATATAACTGCCAAACAAATTGCATGATCGCAATCAAGTGCTTGTATAAAAAACTTTTTTATTTGACAAGATATCTCCACGAAATTTGGTGTGTATTATTTTACAAAGCAACGGTACACTCTCTAAAGAAATTGATCGGATCACTATAGCACTTGAAATGAAATTTCAATCGGATCACTATAGCATATATCTGCCATCTTTTGCTTTTGACGAGATATCTTTACAAAATTTAGTATAGATTATTTTCGATAACAACGTCACAATATCTGAAGAAATTCTGTAGATTGAACTGCTACAAGTATAACATATAGCATACAAACTGACCTATCGGAATCAAGTTCTTGAATGGAAACTTCGTTATTTTTAAAGTGTATTCCAGCTTCGTTGCAACCGACGGTTACGTTTTTTCCTGTTTTTATTTTTTTTAGTTTTGTTTAGTACAAATACTATAAGTATTGCAATCGTTTGGCATGCCGAGCTACGAATTTATAAGTAAGCTTGGAACCCCTGTTTTCTTTCATCTTGAGTTCTAATTTAAGATGTCCATAACCTGCAAAACTCTACGAAACTTCAGGGTTTGCTAGGTGAACCGTGGGCTCGTTTAAGCTCTAGATAAGCTTTACTTCATTATTCATTATTCACGATGGTTTTGTGTTTTTCTTTTGTTAAACCTGACGGCAACTTGTTGCAGCTAAAAAACACTTTGTAATTGTTGCGTTTTGTTTTCGAGCAATGTCATTCTTTTAACAACTTCTAGCATTTAGAGAATAGCCTTCTTATTTTCGCTATGTACTTTCTGGTTTACGCCACCCTGCCCCTGTCACTGGGTTCATTTAACTCGACTAACGCGATTTTCATGCAAGTTTTCTTCGATTATTCGCCTGTGCCACCACGTCTCCGTAGCTTGTTTTTCCGCAACAGATAACCAAGTGCGATAAACTGTTGGCGCTGCAAAGCGAGGTAACTGCAACAACAGTTGTATGCAGAACAACAACAATAAAGGCTAAAATAAATACCTACAACAATGTAAGCTTTAAGGCAGATAGACAGACGACTAACAGCTGATAAATATTGCGCGACAACAACAGTTCCGTCTGCAGTCGCGACTTACCAATCTTAACGGATGCACAGCAGCGCCTCTCCCCCTCACAGTCCGCTGCATTAGCAAATAGCAGTTTGTGTCTGCCGTTTGCCTTTCTTGATCGCTTTGTTACTGTTGTTGTGTTTGTGTTTGCTTAAACGGTGCAACGTTTTGGAAAATAAAAGCGAGCAAATAAAAAAACGAGCCGAGCCCGTCAGACTGGCAACGCTGCTAATGGCAACTTTACACAGTGCAACGAGCCCACTTTTCAGTTGATTGGACTTAGCTGCAGGTTTGACAGCTCACCGTTGGGCACTTGTTGATACGAGTACTTACACAAGTTGAACGATGGTGGATTTATATAAAATATATTGTACATATAAGTATGTGTTTAAGCCTAAATTATATGTTGTATATATAAGGCTTAAATTGTCTGTGCTTAGCTCTTTTTCAAATCCAAAACTATCAACTTTTCATATTTATTATTTATATTTACGAGGGCAATAATTATTGCTCATGCTTTGAAGCAGATCCACTCACTTTTTACCAGCAAACCATGTCTGTTTCGGTGTCTCTCTTTAATATAGTAGAGCCTAAGCGCAGAATTTAGTGGTGCAGAAAACGGTTGTGTTTTTGGAGGTCTCTAAAGTCACATACATGATAGCTATCACAATGAAAAGCCCATAATTACGACAGGCTCTAAGAAAAATTGAGAAAATTTCTTAAAATAAATTTAATTTTATCGCATTAAGTGTAGATTGACGCTAGCTGTCTCAGTAGCTTATGCTGCGCTAATATTGCGATACGTGTTTCTATAGCTACCTCAACGCAATCTATGAGATCTAGTTGGAGAATACAAAGAAGAAAATAAAAAGCAAACGAGTTGAAGAAAAGCAAAAAAACTTGTCAGCTCACTATTTCATATGAAATTAATATACTGCAGAAACCTCTTGCAAGAATCTTTGAATTCGTGTCATAATACAACGTAGTAAGAATCTGCTCAGCAACAGAGCAAACCCCAGAGAAAACTTGTAGCTCGCTTATGCCTAGTACAAAAAAAACGGTTTATTAATATTTCATATACTTTTTTATTTTTCAATCTCCATCTTCATTTTAATGCACTTTATTCATACATACATATGTATACGCATTTTTACACACACATTTTTTGATTTGAATTACTTATATTCGAATATTCCATGAAATTACTTAGATAGTGTCCACAAATGTAAAGTCCGATTTCACATAATCGTCGTCGGTGTACAGCATCAATTCTAATTGTCGGCTTTCAGTGTGCGACGTTGGAAGCGCGCCAGAACGCATGGCAACAAAAATGGCGACCGCAAAACAATAGATACCGAAAATTGAACAAAAACAACAAATGAACATGCGCGATCTAGTAGACGTTAAAATATTCGCTTGTCCTTGACTTCCCTGTTCAATAGTGTTCGCCGTGTATGCTGTCGGCATGTTAGCCACAAGAAAGCTTCAAACTTTTGGCGAAAAGTCAACGGAGTCTTGATTTGAAATCTCAGTTTGCTATAACATACATTCCACAAATATTTTGTTTTCAATTTTACGTTTTGTTTTTTTTTTGTTTTGATTTTGAAGTTTGATTTGAAATTTTAATTTTAATTTTTTTTTTTCGACGAAGTCTTTACGATACAAGCTCACTGTATTTGTAGTTCTTAATAGATACATATATAGAAAATAGAAACCACGCAGCTTTGGCCTACAACTTTATTTTTTCGTTCGAAATTTACATAACCTCCAGAAAAGTAAAACCAATATCCAAACAATAGTCTTCTACGCTCCTCCACTGTCCGATCGCCAGGCGGAATAGGCAGATGACGCCGAAGATGAACGTTCCCAGAAACAGTAAATAAAGTATCCAGATCATGCAACAACAACAGCCGCAAGCTAAAGTCATGCTTGTTAAGAGGGGTACATCGTGGGCATTGTATAGGATGACGTCATTTGGTGCATTGTAATTGGCACCAGAGCGCATTTTAATTGGATCTATAACCGTTACAGTTTTGGTGTGCTTGACTGATACGTTGGGCGCTCGATGAACTTGTTGCTGCTATATTGAGTGCTTGGATAGTACGCTTGTCGAGTTCCTATTGTCGTTGTCGCTGATGTCGTTATTTAGTTGTTGTACCATATACATATGTATATGTAAACATATATGTAATAAATTATTAATTATTTTCTATGTTTCTTCTGACTTTTATTAAAATTTTTTGTTTTTATTTTTTTGACGTGATTTTTTTTATTTTTTATTTTTATTTTTTGGTTCTGCAGTGTTGGTAACAAGATTTTACGAAAGTTATAAAATATTTTAATACAAGGTTGCTTCTGATAGATGCTCTTATTGCTCGCAAAAAAATTGCTTGATAATTTCGTAAAATAATTTTTTATGTTTTTTTTTTGTTAATTTCCTTGCTTCAAAAGTTCCATCAGAAAACGAGGTATGTAAGTCAAGTACGCAAAAAAGTTGTGCTCGAACTCCTTTCCTTTAAATACATTCCTTCTGAAGAGCAAAAATTCGATTGCACTTAGAAATAACAATACCCTAAGTTCGCCTATATCTTTCAGCTAGAAACCTCTGCTAAAAATTTATTTATGCTAATTTTCCTTACCCCTCTACTTTGTTAATAATCATCAAAATTGGTAGTACTTTGTTCCCGCTGAATCTTTACATATGTACCTATTTACACACAGACAACATTCAGTAGACATTAATTAATAAACAAATAACTATGGGCATAAATTAAGTTTCGAAAACACATCAGCACCTAATAAATGACATCTTTGGCAAAACGGAAAAAGGCGCACACAATCACTCCTCCAGAATTAGGCGACTACTAGGCCATACTTTGCACTTAACTGCCACAGCATTCGCCCAAATTAAAGCTATAACGACCACACTACCTACTTAGTATGCCGCACTTCAATCACGCGCACAGATTTCCGCCAGCATTACCGTTACTTATCTATAAACATTCGTATTTGTTTTGTAATTGCCACGGAGTGTATGTTATATGTGTACTTGTGGTATGTTCTAGAAGTATTCATATAAAGCGCTCCCCAACGACAAATCAATGCCTTGAATTATTCTAATTGCTCTGCTGCTTCGTATATGTTGGTTTTGGAATTACTACGTTGCTATGGCTCTTCATGATGCTCGACATTGCTCGTTACTCCAGTGCCAAGTTGTGTTGGGAAATTTCGAACTTTCCGGGATTTAAATAATATGCATGCCGCGCGCAAAAGTAGACTTCTTGTACAGAGACTAAATGCTCACGGCTTACGCTTGTAAGCTTATACTTGTATGTACATTTGTATGTTGGTATGTGCTTGTAAGCATCGTGTGCCACTTAATTGTTTCGGAAAACATTATTGGAAAAGTTTCACCATTAAGCCGCACACTACAAATCGATATCTATACACACAAACACACATACACACAACTGCATAGCGAGCGTATTTACATAAAATTATTGGCAATATTTGCATACAGTAATTTCCATTGAAATGGAGTGCGCGCAGGCATATAAGGAGGCTTCGGAATGTGCACATGTTTGTGTGTGTTGCATAAGTTGGATTATGTGGCGTATCTAATTGTGATTTGCGTTTGGTGGCCTAGAATTGCATATGTATGCGCAGATAAACGGATTTGTTGAGAGAAGAAAAGCTGCGGTATTTACAAAGTTTGATTTAAAATAAAAATCTAAACGAAAAAAACGAAAGATATGTAAATAATTCCAACACTAGCGGATACGTGGTTCCATAGGTTAGTAACTTCAAATGCATTGAGAATTTCGTGTATTTTTTAAGTTCTAGAAGCATACTCCAAGAATTTGAATTGCTTGCTGCAGGAATTAATTTCTTATTAATTTTTTTTATGAATTCTTCGAGTTTCTTTTATTAGAACAAGCTTGTTATTAAGAAAGCCGGGTTATAAACTCAACCCGTATTCTGGGAGTGAAAATGCCGGTCACTGAGATGCCATTTTGGTATATTATTATTATTAATGAAGTACGACTTGCGTAAACAAGTATATACATTAAGACCAGAAAGTTTCCGGAAATTGTTGGTCCACAATTCCGGCCGTTTACGACGGTTGTTTTCGCGCAAACGCTCAAATAATACTCTTTATTGAGCGTCTGTTCCTTTGGAACGAATTCATGATGTACCAAACCGCGAATAAAAACAAAAAAAAAAAAAGCAATTTCCGGAAACTTTCAGGTCTTAATTTTTTCTATCGTTTTACAGAGTATAATAAACAATTTTAAGACCAAAAACTTTAATACCAACGATCAAATACCGTATTCACCGGATTTGGCCCAAAGCGACTTTTTTTGTTTCTAAAACTCAAGTTACCACTCCGTGGAACCCGTTTCGACTTGATTACAGCAGTAAAAGAAAATTCGTAGAGAGAACTGAAGCCGATCCGGTACCCAGACCTACAATGCATGTTTCGATGAAATGAAAATTGAGGTGGCATGTGTGTATCGCTTCAGAAGGAGCATATTTTGAAGGCGACATAATAAATATTGATGAAGATTAAAAATTCTTCGTTTTATTTACAATTTCCGGAAGCTTTCTGGTCGTAATGTGTGACTAAGATAGAATGTTTAATGGTTGCAGATTCACTATACAAATACTCTACGCCTCAATCTGATAATGCCACATATTATAAATGCTCACATCACTGGCTGTCTAACACAACTACGCTCTTTGATATATGTTATAACAACAATAATAAAATGCTTAATAAAAAGCACATACTCAGCATTATAAACGTCTCAATTATTTATTTTTTAAGACTGGAATTCCTGTCGACTTATTTCAAAACCATCAGAAAACCATTAAAATACACAAAGGCCTCCTTTCAAGAAATTTGTACGCCAAAGTATAAACATATCTATGGATTATGAAAACAATTCACTTATCTGCTAAGCCAAAAATGAAATAAGCAACACTAAAAGCAAAAATATTTCAAATTATGTGGAGCACTTAAACTTTTAAAGCACACCACACACACACACACATACATACAAATAGCAAATAAAATGTATAAGAAAAGTTGATGCAGATTTAGGCAAAAAAGTTTGCTACTCGAACTGCCTCCACACCCCATTAAAACATGAAATGAAACAGCAACAACAACAGCAATCAGAACTGAAAGCAAAAAGTAACAAAATCACAAACAACAAATTTCAAGACATCGACAAAAGCAACACAACAACAAAGTGAACACAGAAAAAGTGTTGAACTGCAAATGGCAAGACTGAACAACGAACGCCAAATGTCCGGGTGTCCAAAGTGAGCGCTGAGCAAAAGGCGGCAAGGGAATTGGCGTTTATGGACACCGGCGGACTGGTGTCTTTCGGTAAGCATTCAATGCGGGGCGGGGCGCGAGGGAGGCGGCAAGCGCGCTGAATTGCGGCACGCTGTTGAGCAGAGCGTTGATTGGCGTGGCGATGGTGATGGCATTGGTGATGGCGTTGGTGATAGTGCTGGAGCAGCTGCTGCTGTTGCTGCTACTGTGCTGTTGTTGTTGTTGTTGGTATTGGTGGGTTAAAACTGGTGAACCGCGCCCTGCTCGCCGGCCTATACTTCTGCTCGCCGCTAGAGCTTGCTAGGCGATGTAGGGGCAGAGTTTTAAGCAGGCAGTTGTTGCTGTGCTTATTTTATTATTGTTGTTGTTGTATTATTGCCATTTGCAGTGTTGATTTTGTTGCTGCTGCCGGTTTCTCGTCTGCTATTGCATTGTATAAATAAATTAAAGCGAATTTATTATGCGTAACGCACAATGATTTTGGCATAAACGATGAAATAACAACAAAAGCAACAGCTACAACAATAATAAATGTGCATGCAACACTAACCATGTTGATGGCAGCTACGAGAAAAAAAGCACACATACAACGACTGCAGCGATGAGCGCGGCAAATGCATACATGCACTGTAGGAATTTTGAAGCTGTTTTAAAGAAATGTAAAGTAGGCCTTCATTACTTATAACACAGGTAATAAAATTGTAGAAATGGTCCAATAAGAAAATCATGCCAAACCAGCTTTGAGAATTTCGTTAAGGTGTAGCTGATATTTAAACCAAAACCGAAACAATTTTCCTAATGGGCGTTGGCAAAATAATCCATAAAAAAATTGTAGAAGGTATAAGATTACATATGTATGTATATTTTATAAACTACAGTGTATGTGTGTTGCTGCATTTGCAGTACAAATCCGAAAAGAGTCAATTTAAAATCGTAAAGCATCACAGCGCCTATGAAGATTTCGACGTATGGCGCAGGGGGTGGCGCGGCGTGTACGAGTGTAAGCCACGTAAAGACGGTCGATCGCACGCACTGGGCATTGAAGCGTTTGAAACATTTGTTGCTGTCCAAACGTATTGAGGTTAGGCGCGCTTGAAGTGCCCGAAGTGGCATGAAATCAATAGCGGCATCAACAACCACACCAGCAACAGCAACAGCAACAGCAACAGCATCAGCATGAGCGACAACAGCAAAAACACAACACAGAACACACACAATGGCTAAACGAATAGCAACGTAAATACATATATCAACAGGAAATATGATACGCATTTGTGCAACGCATTGGACGCCGCTCGCTGGCTAATGGCTGAGGTTTGCAGCTGACTGGCTGAGGTTAAATATTGGACGTGACGTTCTGGGTCAGTCGTCCGTCAAGCCGTTAGGCAGGCGTTGTGAGGCGCGTCGACTTGCCGCTCACTCAAGTACTCCGCAACTTAACTGCTTAGCAGGCATTTGTATGGGAGACGTTCATTGTTTTGGGGTCGCTGCTTGCTAGTTGGCATCGTTGTTTATTGCGCAGCTTCAGCAAAGTTTTCTCAAACAATTTTTTTTTCCGGCACTCACTTCTGCTAGTCAGTTCAGTTTTACAAACACCCGCTTACTTAGCTACGTTCATTTGGTCGTCTATCTGTCGGGCAGCCGACGCGCCAGCCAGTTGTGCGTCTCATGCTTAAGCGAAAATTTCTGGAATAATTAAGTAAAGCTGCGTTGATTGAACGGAATTGATGCTGAGCGCGTTCGCATTTTCTGCTTGTTGTTGTTGTTGTAATTTTGCTGAAATTCGATAAGTGCCTTCATGCACCGAGCATTTCTAATAGAGTACTAGCCAGAACTGGGTGAATGTTGTTTGTTTGCTTGCGTTAGTACCGGCATATGTTGCAAATCACATTTGATGCTAGGAGAACGTAATCAGTTCTGTAGAAATCGTACGCTGAAATTTTAGTAAAAAAGGACCCGAGGAGTTAGTGACATCTGTTAACAAAGCTTCTAGTTTTAGAGAGCTCAGTGGCTTAATTTAGTTTTGTTTTCAAACATTCAAAACATGTAACAGGAATTACAGTTCCATTGCTGTTATTCTGTGAAGATTTATTTACTCTATTTTGTCTATATGAAACAACGGCGGCATTAAGTGTTATTTACTACGTCGGTTTTCAAGTCTATTAAAATCTTAAACTCCAGCAACTCCAGGAAGTAGATATTCGTCGTAATGCTTTAGCCAATGTGAGTCAATGTATAACTTGTAGGTCCTGTACTGGGCTTAATCTGAGTAGAATGCATGGGCTCTAAAAATCTGTTGCAGAATCAGTGGATAAAATTGAGTCTTTTATGGAGCCAACCGACATTCAAAAGGGCTCTTTGGTATCAAAATTAAGTGTTAAGTCTTCAGTGTATTCCCAAACAGTATAGTAGATTACTTCGCAGCAACAATATCAGGTTGCTTGTTATACTCTTGCAACATGTTGCTACAGAGTATAATAGTTTAGTTTACCTAACGGTTATTTGTAACGCCTAAAAATAATCGAGTTAGACATAGTTACATACTTGTATAGGTTATGTATATATAAATGAACAATATGGTGAGACGAGTTAAAGTCCGAGTGAATGTCTGTCTGTCCGTCCGTAGAAGCGATGATTTGTGTAAAATTTTAAAACTTGAATAATGAAACTTGCTAAATGTGTTCCTGGCAAAAAAGTGAGGACGAGTTCATACATGCGCGTAATAGGACCACTGCCACGCCCACAAAACGCCATTAAACGAAAATTTATGAATTGCCTTAACTAAGCCGCAAATTAAGTCGCAATAATGACGGCCACCTGTGGTCTGAAAATTAGTTTAAAGTGGGCGTGGGCCCGCCCCAATAATATAGTAATATAGATAATATATATAGCTCCCAAACTATACAAGCTATATCACCCACATTTGCACAGAACATATCATTTCAACCCTTCTGGCCACAGCATGAAAATAGGTGAAATCGGATGATAACCACGCTCACTCTCTATATAACGGTTTTGTTAAAAAAAAACTTAAACTGCGATAAATCAATGAAGAAATGCGTCAGAGACATTAAATTTTGCACCCGAGATGACACAGAAAGGCTTTAAAGGGGCAGGTGTTACAATTTGACAATGGGCGTCACACCGCCCAGATTTACGTGAAAACACATATCTCAGAAGCTACTCCACCAATTGCAATTAATTCAAATCCAAATTCTATTCAAACCCCCAGATAACGGATATGTGAACCCGAGGGTCTATGGCTGAATTTTTGCCGAAAATATTGCTCAAAACGGTGAGGCATAAAATTCCGGAAAACTGTTTTTTAATAATAATATATCCTTATGTCAAAAATGAGTTGAAGCGGTTCAATACTTCCCTTAGCCCCCGCATACTTCATATAAATATTTTCGAGCTACCGGTTGACTTTAGACCACATATATCGGCCAATGCTTTAGTTGTTTCAGTGAAATTGAGAAAGCGTGTTTTTTCAATAACAGTGTATCTTTTTGTGAAATTTTGCCTTAGACTCCAAATAACTGATATTCAGTATTTTGAGACGTCCGACTGACTTTATTCTATATATATTTTTATATTTATATATTTATAAAATTGCTTGAAAATCAGTTCTCAAGTATGCCAGAGCAATGTCTAAAGTTAATGCAAACAGCTCTTCCATTTCTCCCCAATGATTTTAGTATAATTTTACTCACGGAGAGTAAAATATAGTAGTAAAATTAAGTAAGTTTATGGCCTTCAAAATAAGTTTATATGATATTAAATTTTATTTTAATCCATTCACCATCTTGTCGAATTATGAAGTTGCACTTTTTCGCTGCATTTCTTAATATAAAGTTTTGTCAACAGCTGAAGGTATTTAACCGGCTTTCATGCTTGCAAGTTGCAAGTGTATGAAATGTTCGGTTACACCTGATTTTAGCTTTTCCTTACTTGTTTTAAGTTGAGTTTGATGTTAGATATGATTTATTACAATCAGTCACTTATGTTACCCAACTGTTTAGCACGACCGACTAGAACTGTCACTAACACACAGAACTGCACTAGCTGACACGAATAATACAGCAATTAAGATTTCGTCGAGAGTGAAATGCGATAAGATGCAAATAATGGCATTTAATTAACACATTAACATACATTAATGGTAACACGCAACAAAAAAGCAACGAAACCGGAATAGCAATAACAACAAACAATAATAAGAGAGCGAGATACGGAATGATAAAAGCACAGAAATTCGCAATGATTATTTGCATGCAATCGCAGCACGCTTAAATTTCGAATATAACTACCAATGTACCATATTTAGATACAGTAAATGAACATTTCAGAGTTTCAGCGAACGAACTGGGTACAAATGAAGATTTTATCACATAAATATTACCGCGTATAGAACAACGTATATCTGGTTATGAGCTGTGAGCCGACAACCAACAATGTTGCTGAATTGACGGCCTTCTCAATGCCAAACTAAAGCAAACACAAAAACAATGAGCAACATATCACTAAGCTACGCCAAACACTATAAGAGCGCTAATCGCCGGCGAGTCGACATTTTAAATAATAAACTGACATTTAGATAAAAACGAAAAAAACTATTATACACACAATATGCACACGAATAATATACACTAAATGGCATTTTAGATAAGCCGCGCCAAGACAACGAGCCGCGTTTAATATGACAACATGCGCAGCGCTTATCGCTAAGAGGACATGAAAATATATTATAGGCTTACCTTGCACATATACGAAGATATATAGATAAGAGCTGGAACAGAAAGTTATTAAAGAAATGAAACAACAAAAAAAAAAAAAAACAAAGTGAAAGACAAAAACAAAAACTAAAGACTATTTCGGGCTACAAATATAATATAACAAATAAGCGAATACATAAATATGTATGTTGATGGGAGTAGTCATTTAAAATGTGAAAGACATTTGAGGCTATCATAACAACCAGTGGGGCGCGCCAAAAACAACAAAAGTAGCATAATACCATAAATAATAACAGCCAAAGGAAAACAGATATACTTAAGTATAAAGGATAAAAGCCATTAAGCTAACAGCGATAAGCGGTGAAATGGCGAAGATGACGCGCGTGAATGGCAGAGGACTAAAAGGGACAACAACTGGTGGCGAGGCAAGCAGGAAAATAAATTCAATTTCGAACATACGAGAATAAATGAGTGGTGATTTGAGTAAGCTAACGGGTGGCTTACGAATCGTGCTACAAAAACAAACTGTAATAACTTTTTTTTTCAATCAACGCATTACAATCGTTTTTTTCTTTAATATCTAGCAAATTTTATTTAATTTTATATAATTATTTATTTTTAAAGATAATGCACCGTCAAAGATCTCCATGCCCAGACACGCATATGTGACACTGACACCGAAAATTATTCATTTCGGCCTGAAGCGTTGAAGTCGGGATTGCCTCAGTGAACGATTTAATGAACTGCTTTAACTCAGTCAGATTTCTGGATTTTGTTTTATACACCACTTGCTGGTCGTAACCCCTTAAACACAAAGTCGGGTGGGTGCAGTCAGGTCAGCTGACCTAGGGGGGGTCCGCGGAAAATGCAGTTTCTTGTTATTAATTTGTTTTCAAATTTTCGTTGAAACTCCGCAATAACCAGTCTGGCTATGTCTGCAGTTGATCCATCTTGCTGGAACCAAACGCTATTGAAAGCGATACGTCTTCGGCGCAGTTCTGGGTAAAACAAACTCATTCAACATCTTTAAATAACGGTGTCCATTGACAGTTACTGTCAAAACAACAAAGTTATTACGGTTTGTTTTTGTAGCACGATTCGTGCGCCACCCTGTAAAGAAAAAAAAAATATAAATATTTTTTAATTTGTTTTGCTAAAATTTGGAAATACCGATAAATATCACTAGTTACTGCAAATTATGTAATACTAAAAAATAAAACATACCTTGAATAATTACAAAGCAACGTTGTTTATTTAAAGCGCTCTACAAAAAAAAAAAAAAACAAAGCCAGCGGAACAAAAGTCAACAAATCGCCAGACAAAACAAATAAAATGCAACTACAAGGTATTTCTATGTAAACAGCAACAACAAGCACACATATTATACAAATGTATAAAAATATATAGCCACACACATACATATTATAAATGTAAACACATACCTAAGCGTAAGGCTAATTAAAACTTAGTTAGCGATAAAATAAATTACAACAGTTAGCGCTGAGCAGCAAAAACAATAGAAATCCAACTGCCGCAGTGATAATACGAACAACAGACATGTAAACAAAAAATTGTAATAATACATAGTAACAATGAAATTGTGCTGCATTAATTAATTTGGGCTGTGAACAGGCATGCGAATATAAATAAATGCAAGCAATAAATAGGTATATAACTACAAGTATAATTAACTGAAACTGAAAATTTTCACACGTCTTTTTTACTAGAAGAAGCTGCACACTTGTCGGCAGCGCCGATATCGGTTAACTATAGCATACAGCTGCCATGCAAACTGAACGTTAATCTATCAAGTCTTTGTGTGGAAAACTTTTTTATTTGATAAGTTATCTTTACGATTATTCTATCTATCTATCGAACGGTACAAACTGCGTGCAAATTATTTTGATCGGACTAATATAGCATATAGCTGCCATAAAAACTGACATCAAGTTCTTTATTTTTTTATTTTCAAACGAGCTGCACACGAACAGTTGTTGGATGGTTGAAAAGTTCTGCGCTCATAATGAAAAAATGCGGTTTTTGGTACAAAATATATTTTTTTCATTCAATATAATCTGCTCTAACTTCAATACACTTATTCCGAAGATCCTCCAATAATTTTATGCCATCCCTATAATGTCTTTCCGGAAGCGCTGCAAAATACCCGTCTAGGGCTGTAATAGCTTCTTCATTTGACGAAAAACGCTTTCCGCGAAGGGACTGTTTCAGGTTGCTGAAGCGGCAGTACTCGCTGGAAGCCAAATCTGGTGAATACGGTGGATGCTCACGCAATTCATACTTTAATTCGTTGAATTTTGTCATTGTTTGAACAGCTTTGTGAGCAGGTGCAATGTCTTGATGAAAAATTATTTTTTTGTGCTGCAAAGCAGGTCTTTTCTCACGAATTCTTTCATCCAGCTGTTCCAAAAGGCTGAAATAATATAATATTTAGAGTTAATTTTTTTACCTTTATGCTGTTAATAAATCAAAAAAATTCATTTTGCATTCCAAAAAACTGATGCCAACACCTTTCTTGCTGATCGTTGTGACTTTAGCTGTTTTGGAGCTGAACAACCAGCTTCAGTACACTGCAAACGTTCTTATTTCAATTTAGGATCTTGGTGATAGATCCAAATCTCATCCATAAATATAAAACGACGCAAGAAATCGGTTTTATTCTGCTTGAAACGCTCCATATTATGCTGAGAAACTTGTTTTCGATCCTGTTTTTGTTGAGTAGTTGTGCGGCACTAACTTTCCAAACAGCTTTTTCATATGTAATACTCCATGTAAAATATGAAGTACTCATTCAACTGAGATGCCTATGGTATTATCAATTTCACGCTTAGGCAAACTTGGATCTTCACTAACAATATTATAAACTTGCTCAGTGATTTCTAGTGTGTTTGCGGTTTTTTGTCGTCATTCGCGTGTATCGTCTTCAAGCCTAGTACGACCACGTTTAAATTCAGCAGCCCAATATGCAACGTTGCGTTATGAAGGTGAGGACTCCTTATACATTTCTAACAATTGTTTGTAAATTTCCTTTGCTTTTAAACCTATCAAAACAAAGAATGTAATCACTGCGCGATATACAATTTTTTCCATATTAAATAAATAATCTAACACGTCAACTTCAAATGGCTGTAAACAAAGAATTAATTGACAGTATGACTTGTAATTTTGCATGTGTTCTCACGACAGTTGTACCAACTTGAGAACAAAAAAATTTGACGCTGGTAGTGCTATTTCTTGGTGAGAGCAGATACTTCACAACCTGTAGATAGGCCCTTACCTATGCGTTCAAATAGCTACCTATCCTATGAGTACTGATCTTCACTTTACTATAATATTATACATTTAAAATATGTTATTTTTGAGAAACGTCTTGATGTTTTCTTTAAACCTGAAGCTGTGAAATTTGGCGACTTTTCTAACATTTCGTTACTTTAGCGAGTATTCTTTTGCAGCTCGCATGCAAGGTCATACGGCAACTCTTATAACTTTCTGCAAACTGCTTGCTTGATATTTTTAAGTTTCTTGAGCTGCCTTTTCAATAAAAAATAGTCTTAAACTTTTAATGTTAAATACGAGTAATAATGAATTATTTATTTTTGAAATTGTTCTTTTGAGCTCTACTCTAATGTTTTAGTGTAGAGTTTGACCTCGTCTATTTAATTTATTATTGTATAAAAAGGCGCTTGCAATTTATTTATTTTTCCAGAAATCATATTTGTATTACAGCATAGCATAAACAATGACAACTTTTAGATCCACACTTCGCCAAGGCTCTCACCTCAACACTTCAGCTGTAGCGCATATCTGATTATCATATTTGTAACGTCACTCGCCATCACCTCGAAATATTTGGTGCTTTTGTAGAACGCTTAGAGTACCATGAGTGCGTGTCTTGGCTAGCGAGGTCACTAAAAGAATGGGGCAGGTGCTTAAGTGCACACTTTCGGGCGCGTAATAGTTGGTTCGAGTGGCTCCGTGACATGAATACGTAATTATTAATACAATAACTGCGGGCGAATACTTAGAATCGGAATACTTATTGTGCGTATGTTTATAAGAATTTGTCTGCGCAGAATATGCACGCACTAAAACTTTAAGAGAAGCCATTAAGGAGGCACTTGACAAAACGTTCGTGAGTAGAACGCGTGCGTGAACGCGCAGAAAACCAATAATAATAATAAAATGTGCGGAAGAAGTGCTAGTGTCATTACATATGTACGCATATGCTAAATTAGCATAAATGAAGTTGTTTCAGTGTTTCAGTGTAGCAAAGAGGCCGTTATGGGTTGGTCATGTAAATAGTTATGCCAAGCATAAAATTAATTTTTAGTTATCTTTAAGTGTTGTATTACATGCAATAGCTGGAGGTGCGCGCGCGAACGCATGTGTGTGTGCAGGTGATTAAATATTAAATACATTGTTGAGGAAGATGTACATAAATGTGGTAGTAATGTGAAATGCATTTACATGTAAATAGCAAAATATGTAAGCAGCTTGGCAAGTCAGCTGCTGGGACCCGCATCAGCGTCATGCAAGCGCGCAGTGCTGCTGGCTGCCGCTAAGAAGACTAGCTGCTAGTGTGCGCAATTCGGTTTGTCAGCTTGATTTCGCACAAACTGCGGTCGACTGCGCTTGCATGCATTGTATGCCTTGTGGTTGTTGCTATTTTAATTTGTGGTATCATGAAGTGTGTGCAATGCAGCGCGAAATTCCACTCATATTTTCCACTTGAGCTTCTTTTATTTGTTTGCACGCTTTTATATATAATTTACATGCAAACACACTTTCCGCACCCTTTTCGGGCAGTTCAGACCTTACCATGCCGGCGGCTTGACGGCTCGGTCGCATTGTATGACTTGCCTTTTGTTACAAATTGCCTGTTCGCCAGCATTCTTTTTATTGTTATTATTTTGTTCTTTATGTCGCACACTGTGAAGGTTAAAGTTATCAGCAGCGCAACGACAAAGGCGAATAAGTAAAAATGGTAAGCAAAAAAAACTTCAGCAAAGGGACTTGTAAATTGACGCAACGACTGCAGGCGCATGAACTAGCAATGCGCAGCGCCTTGGCTTGGCAGCAGCACGACCTGGCTCAGACCAGCATGGCCCGTAGCGCGGCATAATTATCATTTGTGGCAACCGCATCACTTTGCGCTTCGATTTACACACCAAAGCTACCGAACGTCAGCTTGATCATCAAGTTCCTTGCAACTTTATGGGGCGACCAGCTGTATTGCCGCCGCAGCCCGCATAAATGTTTACACGCTAGAACTTTTCCTCTTGCCAGTTAATCAGCTGTTTGGCTGGAAGCTGCCGGTGCTCAATATCTGTGTATCTGCGGCAAGTGCAACAACAAGCGCATACCCATTTACCTTTCAAATCAGCCGATTCACGCATTCGCCGCCCCCCTCGCTACATCTGCCGGCATTCCATGCGCTTTTCCGCTGTTTTATCTTCATGCTAACTCTTCGCTGTTTCATCTCTGCCGCCTCGGCTCAGCTGTAGCGTAGTCTCCACGCAGTTGAAAGGGGTAATACCGGATACCCAACCACTCACACACACACAATCACGCAGTGTGGCTGCCATGCAGGCGCATGTTCTCACAGTTCTACGCTGCGACAGCTGTATGTACATATATGGTACGTGTACTAGCTAAGCAACAACACCCAATAGAATTGCAACAAAGCCATGTTGCGGTATGCGGTTGGATGGTGCGCACATAAGAAGTTTACAGTATCTCTTGATTCCTTGGTAAAAACAAAACAAAAAAAAAAAGTTTCACATCTTTTGCGCTCGGTGCATATCTCACATGCCTTGGTCAGTGAGGCGAGAAATATTCTGCGCATGTAAAGAAAGCAGCAGCAGCAGCAGCAAAAAGAGTTGAACTGCAAAAAAGTGCTGCTTATTCTGACATAGTAACACAAACTTATTTAGAAGTAGTTGGAAATTAGCAGGAAATGCCATTTTCCCTTTCACTTTGTGTTCACAGCACAAAAAGGCCATTACCAACAACAACTGCAATATTCATTATAAGTGAACCACTGTTTTATAAGAAATAAAGTTAATTTGAGTTGCCATTTGCAGCAATGAAGACAGCGTTAAGCTCAGCGCGCACTGTGTGGTCTCTTCTTTTTTGAGTTCTGAAAGCCAACTTTGCTGACCCTAAATGCATTTTCTTCTTTAAAAACAACAAAAAACACTAAAACAATTCGCCGGTTATTGCATCATTACCTTAAACAATAGCCCAAGCCAAATTGCAAGCAATTGATTCCGATCGTTCAGCTTGTATGTCAGCTACTTATATGCTATGGTTGTTCGATCTAAACAATTTCTTCGGATATTAAATCATTATAAGTGATAATATCTCGTTGAATAAAAAAGTTTTCCATACAAGCACTTGATTTCGATCGTTCAGTTTGTATGGCAGCTATATGCTACAGTGGTCCGATATCAGCTATTCCGATAAATGAGCGGTTTTTTGGTGCCAAAAGTACGTTTGCAAAATTTCAGTGCGATATCTCAAACACAGAGGGACTAGTTCGCGTATATACCGACAAACGACGTATATACCGAAAATCGACTCAGCTCAGTTAATCATTTATACGTATACTTTATATGGTCTACGAAGTTTCCTACTGGATGTTACAAACTTAATTCACGTTTCGACGTCTCCTCAGGTTCTTTTGGTAAACCCAGTTTCCTAAAATTTGTTTCTCGAATACAAAGAAGCCTTCTTAGAACTCAAAATATATAGGTTATTAAATACTGTTCAAAAACCGTACAGCTTATGACAGGTTTGTGATCGAAATACCATTAACCCTTGCAAAGGTTATTTGGGAAATTCGAAAGTGTGTAGGCAAATATACTAAAAGTGAAGCCTACCATGCTGGTAAATTTTATATATTTCGTAAATATATTGTCACCGCTATGAGTCTACACTATTTTTTTCTAAAAAATTGTATACTGTACATACAAGTAGGTACGAATATATACAGTGTATCTACCAAGCGCACAAGGCAATGAAAGCAATTCGCAATAACTGTACTTCTGTGTTGTGTCAACAAATATTTTTTCGTATAATATTTTTAGTATAGCTAATTAATTGTGTTAGCTTTGCAGTCGCGTCACGTCAATTCCATTTGCAATTTTAATTAAAATTTTTCATATTTCCCTTTCGTACAATTACTTGTAGCTTTTTAGTGCCACAGTCTCAATAAAAATAACAATAAATACTAATAACCATTACTGCTTGTAATCCACATAATAATGACAACAATTGACGCTGAAGCAATAACAACAAAAACAACATATGCCACACATATGCAGTAACGGCACTTTTGTTGACAGCATGGCGGCGGCTAAAAGGCATTTTGCGCTCGATTTTTGACAATTTGCCAAAGCACGCAGCGTCACGCAACGCATCACAACTCAGCGCATGCACTGCACTTCCTTCTTCTTGGCCACGCCGACAGCGGTTGCAGTGGCACTGTGACTATAGCGCTTTGCGTTCGCGCTTTCGCCCATTAGAATTTGCTATTATTTATATTTTATTATTGTTTTTAAGCT
This sequence comes from Bactrocera oleae, assembly GCF_042242935.1. NCBI lineage: Eukaryota > Metazoa > Arthropoda > Insecta > Diptera > Tephritidae > Bactrocera > Bactrocera oleae. The sequence goes on along the minus strand of NC_091540.1, from coordinate 11,824,373 downwards.
GACAGGCGAGGCAGAGAAACAAACAAATGCGCAACTAAAATTAAGAAGTAGTAGAAGAAGGCGCTTGCAACAACAGCAGCATAGGCAGGAGGCGAGCGCATTGCACTCGAGGCCCTCCTCAAAGCGTACACATTGATGCGGCTGCCGCAACGCAACGTAAGACGCGGAACGCATGGCGTGTAAAGCGGGCGGCGGCCGCCTGACATTAGGTGGGGTTTGTTGTAAATATTTTCCCCGTTGTTGTTGTTGCGCGCTGACGCGCGTATCCGCCTCAATTTTATTAGTGGCGCCGCAGTTGCTGACGCTGCCTCTAATGCCGTCGCTAAAATGTGTGGTATTTAAGATTTTCACTTGTGACAGACGACATTACTACGCCAGCACTTAGTATACATACACACACATACACCCAAATACGTGCGTTCGTATGTATGCACTCGCATACTTATGCGCATACTTAGCCACTTATGGCTGCGCGTCTTCATTGCTGCACTCGCTTTCGTCCTAGGAGAATATATCCATTGCTTTTCTAATTGTTCGCCGTTGTAATTTTGCTGTCATGGATTTTAACGGCTGACTACTGACGACTGACGGCTTCTGCAAATAGCAAATAGTAACAATAGCTGCAACAACAACAACAGCGACATGCAGTAAGGAGTATTGTTGGCAGGCAATCAGCAAATATTTTGAAGCGTTAGTGCAGCTGTTTTATGCCGGTTTATTATTGTTGTTGTGGTTGTTGTTGTTTTCGCCTTAACTGCCACTTATTCGTAATCACGGCGATTTGTTGCCGCTTCAGTCATGTGGATGCGCGGACGGGCGAGTGCTTTTAATTGCTGGCGCTTTTATTGTTACAGTTGGTTGTTATTGTTGTTGTTGTATTATTTTGCTGCTCTGATTTTGGCTTTTCTCCAAGGTATATTTTAAATAAATTGTAAGCACTTTTGCATTGCATTACATGTGAACGCAGTCATACGCTTGGAGAATGTGGTAACAGTGGAACAAAATGCACGCATACACTGAGAAAAACTATCGATAAGGAATATTGCTTGTAAAAAATATAAATATCAAATTTGTTTGCTACTTAAATAAACATAATGTGCTTAGTTTATTTTAGTATATGATATATATATTTAATATATGCTTTGTTAACAGTTTTTGATTAATTGGTTCAAAACACGCTTAGGGTGACATTACAATGAATGCAGTGTTACCAGCTTTGAACAATTCGGTTCGGAAAATAAACTGGTCACATTGCTAATCTCGAACTATAGCCGAAACTCCTTCGATTTCGTTTCTGTTGATCAATATTGAAGCATACTTTTAGGCGCAGAACGCTCGTTTTGTATATATCAGCTCTATAATTAAGTTTATTCAATCAAGCAAATGTTGCAAATAACTGCAAATTGACAAAAAAAATATATTTTAGCATAACATAGCATAGCATAACTTAGCGTGCATAACTTAGCATAGCACCACAGTGCATGCTACACTAAAAAATAACTTTGTATTTACGAGACAATTATACCACAGGCAAACTCATTCCCAGCCCACTGTCGAGGGATTCCACAAGATGCGGAAATATCGCAACAGATTTACCGTTCATTATATGCGCTGATATATAACTTTCCTACGTGGTAAGTTTTCGCCGTTTGGTCGCCAACGCAACACAGGTGTGGCCAGCAATTTTCAGTTTTCCAACAAAATTTTCTAACATTTTGAATTTTTTATGGTTTTCAGCAGCAAAGAGAAATACGGCAAATGACAGGCCGAGATAGCTGCATTTAAGCTTACTTATAAATAAATATACCTCGGCCAGTACTTAGCACACATGCAAGGCGCGCGTTACAACAGTACTTGTACTTTTAAGTGCAAACAGTTGCTGCAGAAAGTGTTTGCATATTCATACTTATGTATATATAATATAAGTACATGCATATGTATATGTGCGCACACATGGAGGCATATATGCGTGAATATAAATATTTATAGCCATTAGCTGTTGCGGAGATACATTTATGAATTCATATTTGATTAGCATTCGTATACTTTTGCTTGCTTTAGTGCACAAACACACTTATATTTACATATATTTGTTGTTGTGGCGATCTGTATCTACGCACATATGCGTATCCAAGCGAGTCAATGCACCTTCGCAGCTGAGCGTATAACGCCACAGTTGTTGCTAGTTTGCTGTTTTTATTATTGCTACGTAGTCGTCTGCGGCAATCTATGTGTGTGCATACATATTCATAACCATATTCATATTCATACTCATATTCGTATATATCAGCATAATTGACTCAGTGTGTAATTTCACCGTAATTAGCATTTTAAATTTGCTAAATGGAAAGCGTTATTAGCAACAGCTAGCGTTTTGAGATCCCTGATAGCTACGGGCAATCGCATGTACACACACACACACACATATGTATTTTCTTATAATTGCATATGCATGCGTGTGTTGGCAGTTTGTTTTATAAGTTATATAAAATACCAATTATTTGTGGAAAATCTGCATGAATTGTTAATGCCACGCTTCTCTTACGAATTTTCTGCCAAACGACAGAAACTAACTACCACATACATACATATTAGCAGATAATATCAGTTGAGAAGTAACTTTGAGTTTTCAACAACCGTATTTGTATCACCATTTATGGTAAATGCAATAACTGGAATTACTATAAGCGATTCCTTCGCTCTTCGCAAAGCCTTTGGGAAATTGCTCTGCTTTACGGTGCTTTGGTGACCTCAATAATATGTACAAGTCTTTGCAATGAGTATTATTTTATTGAAACAGTCCATAGAGACTATATATCACAACTAATACCGCCTAAGAGATTGATTTAGAGTGCAATCTCGAGCATTAATTTAAAGTTATGGTTTTGAGACTGAACTTTATTAAACGACTATTTGCTAAGTTATTAGAAGAACTTTTTTGAAATAGCTTTGACTTGTAAATCATTGAAAAGTAGGATGAAAACTATACCGTCTATACCTACAGCAGTATTGTATAGGCAGAACGAGATCAGACTATGAACTACTTATCCAGTGCCCGACAAGTAGCATTATACTTCAGTAGCATAATAAATCATAACACGGAACTTAACATAACAAAACATAACAAAACAAAACATAAAATAACTTAACATAACGTGACATAACATAACATAACGTAATTTAACAAAACTAAACATGACATAACGTAAAATAACTTAATATAACAAAACATAATATAAAATTACTTAACATAACGTAACATAACATGGCTCAACGGAGCATAGCAAAACCCGAGATATCAGATCATAGTAAAATATACAAACCAGTGCCCGAAACGTAACATTATGCTTCACTAGCTTAACGTAACATAACAAATCTTAACTTAACTTAACATAACTTAACGTAACTTAACATAACATAATAAAACACAACATAAGATAACAAAACATTATATAATATAACATAACTTAACGTAAGATAACAAAACATGGAATAACTTAGCATGGCATAACTTAACGCAACAAGACATGACATAACTTAACATAACATATCTTAAATTAACATAACAAAATATGACATAACTTAATATAACAAGACATGACAAAATAACTTAACATAACATAACATAACATAATATAACATAACTTAATGTAACATAACAAAACACGACTTAACTTAACATAACAAGACCTGACATAACTTAACTTAACATAACATAATATTACATAACTTATAACTTTAACATAACAACACATGACATAACTTAACTTAACGTAACATAGCATACATACCACATTATTGTTGATTTGGAAAAGGTTTGAAAAAAATAAGTAGTTCTTACCACCAGTAACTAAACATTTCAGATTACCATTGATCTCATGATTGTAGTAGACTTGGTTTGAACAATTTTTTTAGATCAACATTATATGTATAAGGTGCAACCACTGTTAAATAGTTGATAGTATTCCTTAATATAACGTGCAGTCGCTGTGTAGCTAAAGATACTATTCAAACAAATTTTGGTTATAAAAACTACTGTTACTGGAAACTTCTCCTTTGTTGAAAAAATTGTATTGGTGTATGATCAATAATCTATTCCTAATTAGAAGTTAATTAAAATGTAAAATTGTTCGTTTTATTTCTTAAGCTAAAGACATATAGTGCCTAACATAAATTGTGCTCTAGAATATTTAATTTCAAGCAAAGAATTTGAAGATGAAATTCTTTTGAAGATATGCGAAAGTAAATTTGGATTATGTGACATGCGAACTCGAAAAGCCAATTGATTTTCTAAAGTATTACAAGTCTAAGAGAATACGCCACAGAAAATTCAACAGAAGTTTGTTGCTTTAAAAGATTCTGGAAATCCGAAACGTTTTGTTCTGCTTTCGCAAAACGACTAAAATAAATCACTCAAATTCCCTCAATTTTATTTATTTTTAGAGCGTAAAATATATCCGCTGGGAAAATAGCATTTCAAAGAAAATTGCTCAATTCCAACAACTGCATAATATGCGCTGTGAAACATTTGATTTTAATTAAAATTACCAAAACAATAAGGAATTTGTGGAAAAACTCACTTGTTGTCGATAGAGTGGAGATAAAAGCAGCGCTCATTAAAATTGGTTTCGAATCATGTGCGAGTATTTGGTTGAGCTGTCTAAACATGCAACATTGTGAGGAAGACGCACAGGCATGCATATACCACACACACACACACGTATACTCCGCTCGTCGGTGGTACGGAGAGCAGCGGCATGCAAGCGTACGGCATGGAGTTGTAATGCATACGAAATGTAATTATTCAGAATAATAAATCAAAATGTTTGCTTTTTTCCACATCTAAATCCCTGCCACAGTGATGCTGCAGAACAAAAGTTTCAATTACAAATCAGAAATAATGAAGAGAAAATCAAATGTAATGCGGAAGCAAACAAACATTGCTGCGGAGTGGCAACTAACCAGCAAAAGGAGTGTGGCGCGCGGGCGGCGGTGTGGCAAGCAAATGTGCCACGGTTGTTGCCAGCAACATATGTGAGCGATATGTATAAGCTGGTAGCGGAGGCGATTGAGCGCGCCACAAAATGTGGCATGGCAACAGGCAAAACACAAGAGATGCAATAAATAATCGGCGAGCGGGCAGTGACACAGTATAAACTGTGCGTAGAGTTTTGCCGCGCGTATGGAAAGTTGTGGAGCTGGGATTGTGGTGTGAAGAAAATATTTTTTGCCAAATGATTTACGACGCATGCAGTCGAGAACCGAAACCGTTTACGCTTGCATGCAAATGTTGCACGCACGCACACAAGTGCATTGCAACACAGTGTTGCACATATGGCGTACGGCGCAAAATTTCAATTTCATACAATGCCAGCAGTCACCCTGCCACGACCGTCGCTGGCCGCCAATCGTCGCTATCAGCAAAATATTGTGGCGAAACGCCAAGTGGACACTTTAAATTAATTTTATTTGCGGTTCAAAGTTGCTCAGCCCAGCGCATGTGTGAGTGTGTGACGCAAGTGCAACGCATGTTGCACCATTAGCATGCCACAAAAAGTAAATTTTTTTTAAAACAAACAGCAACTGTCACAAAGCACCAGCTTCACCGCCGCCTTCAACGCCTCCCTCGCTTTTAGCATGCAACCGCCTTGGGTAAGCCTTCACCAGCGCACTGCAATCCAGCATACATACATATGTTAGAAAGTGCACGTTCAGCTCTGCTGCTGTGGAGCCTATCGAGGCGTATAAATGTTTCATTTTTGCCACTGACTGCCACATAAATAAATATTTCATTTCATATCATTGCATTTTAAAACTGTTTTTGTTATAGCTTGCAACAGCTGCTGTTTGTATTGTAGTTAGACGCAGCGCTCCAGCAAGTTAGTACCAGCAATGACAACAACAACAACAAGCAGGTCTTGGTCTGCACAATAATATGTGTTCTCCTCATTCCTCGCTGCGTGAGATATTTTTTTTTATTGTTGCTGTAGTACCAAGAATCACTACTCAAAGCGTATGTGTGTTGTTTGTTGCTATTGTTGTACGCTTTGAAACGAAATATGGCAATTAAAATATGTGTTCAACAAGTGATACTCTCACTTGCAAGTGATTAGTGTTGCTGTGGGGCCGTCGGGCCGTCGGGTGCATAGGTTGATAGGGTTAATTAGGTGCAAGCGAATACATCACTTCGGT